>NC_051282.1:8432106-8552106 GCF_015220745.1 Sebastes umbrosus | reverse complement strand
TATGAGAATCAATTTACGGTGACTTAGTATGAGATAGTTAATCAGTTTATTCTAACATCACTGTGCAGTAATGCATTTGTATTAGTGTTTTTTATTAGTTTGCAGGCACAGACGCATGTGAGGAAACTCTAACATCTAAAGGCTCAACAGTCAGCTGCCTTTTCAATACGAGAGGAGAGATTTAAATCTGTTCTTAAACTCAATAGGGCAACGCTGGCCCTGGGCACAGACACACACACACACACACACACGCACACACACACACACACACACACACACAGTCTGGGTAGTCTGAGATGCTCATTGTTATTCTGCACACAGTTGTGGTCACAGACAGGGCCATGCAGGAGTGCGCACCCACACACACACACACACACATACAGACTCACACACGGACACACACACGGACACACACACACAGCAAAGCACATGTTGTCATGATACAATGCTAAATACCATACAAGATTAAGAAATAAAAAAGCAGAACTCATTTGCGCATGCACACGCACACGCACACGCACACGCACACGCACGCACACGCACACACACACACACACACACACACACACACACACACACACACACACACACACACACACACACACACACACACACACACACACATTCCATCAGTGCCAGAGCAACATCTGCCACCAATGGACTCTTTTCTTTAAGAGCAAGCTTTCCCCCTCTTGGCACTTCATGAAACAGAGTGAGACGGATAAGGCAGCAAACAGCAAAACTAAAAAGTATGGAAACAATACAAAAACTGTATGTAGCAACAATTTCACCCTTACAAATCACACTTTGGCGTGTTACAGCATAAGTACCTCTGTTTTTAGTTCAACTTGTCCGCACAATAAAAATCCATTCAAAGGACAAGGTCACATTTAAGCATGACTTTGGACTTCATGGATTATAATTTACTACTTCCAGTGTGGAGGATCTGGCGGTATCTAGCGCTGAGGTTGCAAATTGCAGCCAACTGAAGCATCTCCCGTGTGCCAAGTGTGTAGAAGAACTACGGTGGCTGACGCAAAAACACGAATGGCCCTCTCTAGAGTAGCGTGAGTGTAAAAGTAAGGTAGGTCATTTGGAGCAGATGTGGGAAGTGAGTGGTGAAGCAAGAGAGAGAGAGCAGCGGCGAGAGCAGCGGCGACAGCAGCGAGTAACGTTATCGACTTCAGCCCAAACAGGAAAAGCTAACAGAGTTTGGTTTGTCCGTTCTGTAGAACATGGCGGTGCAACATGGCGGAGTCCGTGAAGAGGACCCGCTCCCTATGTAGATATGAAGGGCTCATTCTAAGATAACGAAAACACAACGATTCGTATTTTCAGGTGATTATACACTAAAGAAAACATACTTCTCACATCCCCCTAAATGTTACCCACTGGTCCTCTAATGAAACCGTTGAAGCAACTGCAGCCTGTTTTACCAATGACTATATGTACTATAGTGGCTGACAGACATAAAGCATTACGTTTTCCTCACTAGTTCGGACAGGAAAGTCACATAACAGCTAAATAAAACCAGTGTGTTGTCGTCTTGTAGAGCCTCTAGTGAAAACTGTAAACTGTGAGGCATCACCACGTCCACTCAGTGTTTTACTGAGACAAGTCAAGGCACATAATCTCCAACAGTTTAGTTGCTGCTGACCTCTGACCTTTACATAAACATTAGTCAATATACACCTGCTTCCTGCCTTCCAGTATGAGCTGCTCACTTCTTTCTCTCTAGCACACGTAACCAGAAAAGTCAACTGAACTCCAGTCAACAATGAAATCTGCATAGAAATGTTGAGCCCCAATGAAGCCTCTTCTAGCATTAGAGCCATATGCTGCGTCTGTCGTTACAGAAAAATAGATATGAATAGCATTGCTTTTCTTTCTTGATCAGATCATATTTTCATATATTTTCATGTACAGTAGCGTCGACCAGCCTGAAACTGCCTGTTACTTTAAATACTGCATCTTATTGTTTTGCTCTAACAGCAATAAATCCATCTCACGAGTGCCTTTTTGTTGTTTTACCCTAATCTAGGAGTGTGGATGCAATGTTGTCACAGAAATAATTTAGATAGTGTGGTATTGTACTTTCTACTCCACTACATTAACCTGACAGTTGCAGTTTACAGATTAGATTTTACATATAAAACATATGATTAATATATCAAATATGATGTATTGTCGTAGATTAAAATACCCAATAGTAGCTACAGTTTAAATTAACTTCACTTCAACCAACTATAACAGTAAAATGCTGCTTACAGTGCATACTTTATTGTGTAAATACATATCGTTGATGCATTTGATTTCCTTTCTGTTATTTACACATCTTGATACAATTTTTAATTTTTTTTTATCAATGGATCTTTCACCAATAGATAACACAAGTGCATACATAAACAAAAAAAGGGAAAATGTTTCATCTGATGTTTAATTATAGAATAATAATATAGGCCTTCTACTGCTACTAGGGGTTTCTATTACAATTTCATATATATGATCCATTTAATATTTCACCTAATATGTTGGTAGTCAAATACCTTTATTTAATTTAAAGAGGGCTCACAAGGACCTTTTCCATAATATACTGTATACAGTATGTCTTCTACTTTTTGCAGCCACTCGTTTACCTTGGGATGTTCCAATTTTTTTCAAACTTTTTGTTATTTGTTCGAGTGCTGTAATTCTCATGACCCGAAAAAGATATAATTCCTCCTTTTGTAGGCTTTTGGGATGTATTCCCAGGAGTATATTGTGTTTTTCTAGGTACCCCGATTTCCACTCATTATCGGATGGGGATCGGTTGGGCTTTGTCAGAGCAACACATCAGTAATTTGTATCCAATAATATAATATAGAATAGTACAACATTCACAGGGGTCATTTATTTGACATTTTCATTGCAGAACTTTTACTCGTAATGCAGAATTTTGCCACTTTTACTCCAGTAAAGTGTTCTCCAATTATTGGCACTTGAAAGTAGTATAGTATAGTAGTATAACCATAGTAATGGTTTCTCATGTTTATGCTTATATTGACTACAACTTCTATGTACTTTCCATTACTGCCAGTCACATAGATAAAACATACAATATGTTTCTATACTGATTTTGTTTCTGGTTTCTCTTTATCTCACTTTCCTTTTACGTATGTGACTAAGGATACATTATATTGTTGTGACGATGCATTTGAGAGCATGGGTTACTTTAAAAATCTTCTTGCTGTTTCATTTAAAGATGCTGCGACATCGAAGCTGCTGAAGAACATTCAGAGAGGACCGCAAAAAGCAAGTGTGCAAATTGTGAAAATTATAACATGAATTTAGTTGCAGTGACCTTGAATGCAGGAACACTGATAGTTTTCATATGAGTCCATGCTTGTAATTGCAGAATTGTGCATTGTGATGGATTACATAGTGTATATGATCTATCCTACGCTCTGCTCTCTTTTGCTGATTGGCATATTTTCACATATTTTTTTGCAGCCTAATGTTTACTATACTGAATATGTTTCTTTTTAATTTTTTCTTACATACAACATTTTGAATGTATAGATTTAAGTTATCTCAAAGGGCAGACAGGCAGAGAGTTCTTTTCTTAATCCCCACATGGATGTAATGCCACAAACAAGTGTTTGCAGCTGCCGCCGGCCCCAAACAAGCCAATCTGCATACACCAAAACACACACACACACAAACAAGAGCACACACACAGCTTGGTCTTCATCAGGCAGCGTTGGCACGGCGCCCTGAGACGTCGGCACACATCACGGGCACAAAGAAGCGAAGGAAACCCAGATGAAAAAAAAGAAAAGAAAGACAAAACCCCCCAAAAAAGAACAAGGCTACAATAAGCAGGAAGAAACAAAGCGCAGCGGATGGCGAGAGGACAGAAAAATAAAGACGGATGAAAGAAAGCGTACCTCGTTTCTGATCCTCGCCACACAGGGAGAGCAGGAGGGATGTTGCTCTTGATTGCTACAGGGTCCACCTGTCTGTCTGTCTGTCTGTCTGTCCTTCTGTCTGTCTGGATCTTTGTCTGTATGTCTGCCATCTGTAGCTGTCTGTCTGTCTGATGTCTCATAAATTTCTAATATGCCTTTATGTTATGCAGAGTCAGTGTGTTGGTGTTTCTCACATCTTAACCTGCAGTTTATTGTCTTATCTGTCTTTCTGTACTGGTCAGTATCTGTCTGTCTGTGTGTGTGTGTGATTGTTTGGCTGTCTGTGCATGCATCTCTGTTTTATCCCTCACATTTTCTGCATGTTTTGTCGTCTATCTGCCATATAGAGATACAGTCTGCTACTGTCTGTCTGCAGTGTTACCCATTTACAAACACACAAACAAACACACCTAACCTTACTCTAACCTTAAACCAAGTCTTCACCCAAAATGTAATGACTTACGTTATGGGGACTTGCATTTTGTCCCCAAAAGGAAGGTGAGTCCCCACAATGTGACTGTGTAAACATATCTATGTCCCCACAACATGAGTAATACAAGCACACACACACACACACACACGGAAGCACAGATGGACAGACGACCATGTTAGGCTCAACAGCACAAAAACAGTCAGACGCTTCACAGCAAAAAAAAGTGCAGAGGAAACACAGTCGCCGCAGGAAGCAAGGGTGAGATGGGATGAGGGGATCCCCTGAAGTTTAGCGGCCATCTTGGTGGACACGCAGCAGTGCACAACAAACCAATTGGTGATGATACCTTTCGTTACGAAAGCATAAGAGATGCCCGGCTGTCCAGTGCACCCCTCCATCCAAGGCTTGGACACCAGCCAAGTCGGGCATCCCACACCGACCAGATATCCTGTGTTCAATCCCAGCATGCCTTGGCACGGAGACGAGACACTGCAGTCACAACAGCAAAACAGACACGAGACAGAGAGGCTGGATCTCCGCCATGTCTCCCTTGTAGTGAGTTAATGAAGCAAGAAAAGCTTGGATACACTTCAAGCATCAACTTTCACACACACATACACACACACACACAGTGGGCACAAGCCAGCAGACAGCAGGCATACTGAACACGTCTTTCATATTTATTTTAACATGTTCCCACCTCCGGCTTAAACAAAAACCCCAGCAAAGTAACCTGTCAGAAAACTGGATGTCTTTGTTTATGGCTAAATTGTGTTTGTTTGATGTCTTCATTAATGTTTTAGTGCTTTAAGCCAAGAAATATATTTGCTGCATTCAGCGTGGGCGTCCTTACCTGGCATATAAGCGATGAGTGGAGGGGAGGTGTTGTTGCATTCAGTCTCTGGCCGACTGTCTGAGATTTAGGGATGTCTGGGATGCTAACATGGTGTCTGAAATAAAAGGGTGGACAAAGAGGAGGAAGAGGAGCTGGAGATCGGAGTGAAGAAATGACAACAAGCGGAGGAACGAAGACAAAGAAGAGCACAGAGATGGTGGTAAAGAGTATATGTTACTTCAGGCATCATTCGTTCTACACTTCATCTGTAATAACATTAATAATCATGACATAGACATAAATTCAAAGCACTGCTTGTAGGCAACAATAAAGTTCTTAATATTCATATTATACTATATATACTTAATATCAATAAAAAACTACTATTTGTAACTCCAAGCTCCACCCAGATCTTAATAAAATTCTATTCTCATTTTTGTGTTGTTTATAGTGGTGTGTAGGACAACTCAATTGATGTAGAAATGAAAAACTATATTCAGGCCTTTCAAAAGGTAACACAAACACAAAACTGTTCATCAGAGACAGACTCCTGGACCCTGAAGAGTGGACCAGGAAGCTGGAGAAAGAAAACAAGGCTCGGAGTTCTCAGGTAGAGGTGCTGAAAGCTCACCTTCCAACTGCAGAGCAGCATATCGCCTTGAGGACCTCTCCACCCGGCGGGAGACAGAGACAAATGAGAACAAATCTCTGTCGAAACAGGTGTAGTATTTCAAAAAACAACCTCCAGAAAGGGCTGACAGGAAGACAGAGAGCCGGCCATCAGCGACAACTGGAGACGGAGATGAAGTCTCATGCTGAAAGGAGCTGATCAGTAACCTTGCAAAGCCACTCCCCAAACATTGTCATTATGACTGAACATATCATAATGAACGTAAACAACAAACATGGATATTGTTAGTACTCACGCTAGCAGCTTGTGGAAGACTGCGGTGGCGCACAATGAGTGTGCGCAGGTAGCCAGGTAGCCCATCATTTGGGCCGAATGAAGTTATTGGACGGGTTTATTACAGTCCTGCGGGAGCTACAGATACCAGATTGTTTTATTTATTTTGTCAGAGCATTTGATTTATTGATTACTGTCAGGATGTAATGAGAATTTCAACAAATATAAAAAATGTTTTTGAAGATTACCAACCCTAGCTTTAATGAAGTTACTGTGCTGTGTGATCCGTAAATGCAAATTGTACCTCTCACATATCATCCACTAGCGTTAACCATTAATCATAGACTGCCTTAATCGCATTAAATGTTATATGTTTATAGACATTTCAATCTATACTACATAAGCGAATTGTGTAGCAAAGTGAACAGGGTAAAACCAGGTGTTTGTAACTAAGGAGAGGTGTCCCTCGTTAGCATGCTTACATGTTAACATTCTGTGTTATTTATCTTTCACATTCGTTTTTGTATTTTTGCGTTGTTTTTTTCCAGTACACCCTGTACAGTTGCTTGTCTTGTAATGTCATTATGGCATTGATAAAGTTGGTGGGATTTTTTTTAATACCATGTTCACCATCCAGTTTAGGGTGTTAAAGGAACAGTGTGTAGGATCTGGCGGTAGATAGCGGTGAGGTTGCAGTGTACAACTTCTCCCGTGTGCCAAGCGTGTAAGATTGTTACGGTGGCCGGTGCGAAAACGTGAATGGCCCTCTCTAGAGCCAAGTGTTGTAAGAGTGCTTAAAGTGTGTGTGTATGTGGGAAGTGAGTGGTGAAGCAAGAGAGAGAGAAAGCAGCAGCGACGGGAGCGAGAAAAGTTATACTCCGGCCCAACCAGGAAAAGTTGACAGTTTGGTTTGTCCCTTCTGGGCTACTGGGCAATGCAACATGGCGGACTCCGTGAAGAGGACCTGCTACCTATTTATAAAGGGTTCATTCTAAGGTAATGAAAACACAATTCTTATTATCAGGTAATTATACGCTAAAGAAAACATACTTAATATTATATTCCATTTCTGCCAATGGATCCCCCTAAACACGGTCCCTTTAACATGCTAACATGTGCTAATAAGAGACGGCTACCACTAGCATGACTAAAAATACGGTCAGGGGCCTGGTATATTTTTTTGTACTTTGTACTTTGCACTACTAACGTTTATACTGCCTTTTTACTAACATGTTTTGCACTATGGAACTGTGATGCTGGAAACTTGAATTGCCCTCGGGATCAATAAAGTTACTATCTATCTATCTATCTACTGTATCTACTGTATCTATCTATCTATCTATCTATCCATCCATCTATCTATTCAGTTGAACATCAACTTTTGTTGCCAAATAAAATGATAGTCTCAAAGAATTGTTGACTTATTTAGTTTTTAGAAATCAGAAGATATTAATGTTACTTGCTAATGTGTAACAGCAGCAGAAAGCATGTCATCCATACAGAAAAAACACAACATTCATGGATGTTTATTTTTATTTCCTTCAAAACAGGAAAAACTAAACTTTCCTCTGATAAATTATTCATCCATCCAGCAGTTACTTTTTTTAAATTAAACATTTACAAAATGAAAAACAAAAACAAAATACGACACAGAGGTTCAAATCATAAATATTCACAGTATGTTTCAAATGAATCACAATAATCCTCTATAATGCACTCCTTTGCTTCTGTGTGAGGCAAATCAAATTACTGACTGACCTCTTGTCAGATTGTAAGCTGTAACATCGCAGGTTCATTATATAAACCATAGTTGGTGGCAGTCCTGAGCAAGTTGAGAGCGTGTGCAAGTTCCTCGAACTTTAAATAATTCAAGCTCTCAAATGTTTAACATTAGCTTTCATTCACATTCATTTTCTTATATATATAGTTTAAAGTGCTTTTCCTTCACAATTTTTTCACTTTCATTTTGGCTGCATATTTGATATGAGATTGATACCAAAAGTATCCTGGGAAAATAAAGTTGAAAAACAGAAATCCAGGCACTTTTTGGACACAGAAAGGAAAAACATCATTCAAGTTTTTAACCTATGAGAATCAAGATAACATAACAGAGCAAAGCATGGGGTGGTCATCCACCTGTCCGCTACTCTTCTCTTCCCTTCCATCTCTGCTCTTCTTCGACGTCTTCTTCTTATGTTTGTGTCTCTTCAGCTCGCCTTCCTCCAGCAGCTCCGGGGCGCCTCGTCTCTTCTCCTTTTTGTGCTTCTTTTGTTTCTTCTTCTTCTCCTCTTTCCTCCCGTCGTCCTCCTGGCTCGCTGATGAACTGACGCTGTTGCTACGGCTGCTGGGCCTCTCCCCTTCCTCCAGCTCTCTCCGTCCCTCCCACTGACTACCTCCTTCTGTCTCAGCCACCATCTCTTCATTTTCTTTTATTAACTGCCTCAGCTTCCACTCCTCCTTTTCAGCCTTGCTCTCGTTTCTGCTTCTGTCCTGCAGGACTTCTGCAGCAGGGCTGCTCATTCTGGGTTTACCCAGATCTGATCCAGAGGGGAGTGAGTCTCTCTCCTTACCCTGGCTATGAGAGAGGGAAGGTAGGGAATGGTGGGTCCCTGCAGGTCTGCAGTTCCCTGAAGGA
This sequence comes from Sebastes umbrosus, assembly GCF_015220745.1. Taxonomy (NCBI): domain Eukaryota; kingdom Metazoa; phylum Chordata; class Actinopteri; order Perciformes; family Sebastidae; genus Sebastes; species Sebastes umbrosus. The sequence goes on along the minus strand of NC_051282.1, from coordinate 8,543,352 downwards.
TCTTGGTGATGGTCCAGGAACGTGTCTCTGCATGATTTGTGGGTGTTTTGATCAGGCACTTCGGTAGCTCTGCTTTCCCTGCTTCTACCGCCGGAGGATTTCCCGCTGGGACAGGAGGAACTCTTGCTGCTGTTGTCTCTCCTCTCTGTGTCATGCGACATTGAATAAGAGTAGGAGTGAGAGGAGGAGGAGGAAGTGGGATTCCTCTTTTGGGCTGAAGCAACGCTGCTGTGCCCCCTGTCTCTCCCTTTCTCTTCCTCCTTGGTTCGCTCTTTTGATCTTTTGCTCTCTTTCTGCCTCTCCCTCTCCCTCCCTCTATCTCTATCGCTCCATCTCTCCATCTCCATCCTTTTCTCCCCATCTCTGTCTGTACACAAGGCGCTGTCACTTCTGTCTTTGCCAGTAGAGGGAGCCACACTTGTGTGTGAAGTGGACAAAATGGGGGTTTTCTCTCTCTCCCTGTCCTTTCCTCTCTCCATTTCCACTGACCTCTCTCTCTTTTCTTCAGTCTCCCTGTTGGTTGTTGTCTCTGCTGTCACAGACACGGATGGTGACGGCAGAAACGTTGTAAGAGCATCCGGTTGAACTTTGATCACTCCTCCATCCCGCTCTTCTTCCTCAGACTCTTCCTTCTCCCATTTGGAACGAGGGACCTGAGACAGAGAATGAAGGCGTGACTTCATTCGTGAAAATTGCACAAAAGACAAATGATTCTGAATTTATATTATACAAATGTTTAATTTCCATTTCTTAAAGTTATGATCAGACTCCCCACACTAACTTTACATGATCTGGGCCCACAGGCTGCGCTCACGGACGCACCTGTACGAGTACGAGATTGTCCTCTCGGTCTGTAGCTCTCTCCTGGGTGTATTCCTCCAGAGTTTTCACCAATGTCTTTCTCTCCTGACGATCGTCGTAGCTGCTGTATTTAACATAAACACACTTGTTAAGCAGGTCTGTTAGTTGAAAGGTTTTACGTGTAGAACCTGTCTTGAAAGAACTCAACTTCTAAGTGCTATTTTGACGGGAAAACATTTCCTAACTCGAAGTTGCTAAACCCGACTAAATATGTGTTTGCATAATGAGCATCTGTTCTTCTCATTGGATGTGGTCGAGCAGATAAGAAACAGGATAAAAGAACCTGAATTTAAACAGATGATTCAAGTTATAATCATTAAGATTTTCATGAAACCAAATTATGTTTTGACACAATTTATAGTGTGTATTTTTTTCAGCAGTATCAATTCAATGTATTTACATTCTGTATTTACCTCTCTACATATATTAGTTTTCATTGTTAGTGGCAGAGTCCACTACTTTTCACTCTCTTTAAAAGTAGGGCTGGGCGATAATTCAACATGATAATTTATCATCATCAAAAGCATACTAAATTTCTTAATTACATGAGAATATACTCAGTACTTTTCATTTATCAAGAATGTAATTCACACAGGGGTATACACAAAATAGTCTTTACCATGTGGTTATTTCATATAGACTATTTATTTATTGAATTACCAGAAAACTTGCTATTTCACATCGTTATCGAGATCTGACCTATATTTGGATAGAAGATTTTGGCCATCTACAAACTGCTATTACAAACTGAAAATATCCTTCTACTGCTGGTTCACATTATAAGTGTTCAACAGGCAAAATATGGAGTAGCTTTCGCTGTGAGGCAGTCACAGGAAATGCAATGTATTTATGGCCGAGATTAGCGCTGACAATGCAAGCAGTAACAGTTGAAATTGTGAAATGTAAGACATTCTCTACTGGTTAGATACGAGAGAAGCAACGTCATCAGACAGCACATTGTGTTTACAGAGTTAGCGGTGCACCAACTACGGATGCATCTGCATCTTTTGACAGTGGATCTGTTTTAAATATTAGTATATGGTCTAATGGGACAAGAAGGAGCAGCCACATTCAGCTGTAAGATGAAGCTGTAGGATTGAAACCTTAAAGAATAAAGAAGAATCATTCTGACCTGCCATCGTCCACCGTGGTGTTTGATCTGTCGTGTTGGCTCTCGTTTCTGCTCCTCTGTGACTCCATCGTGTCTTCTTCTTTCCTCACCCTCCACTTCACTCCCTCCATCAGCTCCTCCTTTGGCTTTGACTCCCCCAGTGGGTTTCTTCTGTCTTCTTTGCATATGTTTTCTCCCTCTGCCCTCTCCTTCTGGGTACCTACGACTAACTCTCCCATCGATTGTCCTTCCTTTCCTCCCCTCGCGCTCCTCTTCTTGTCATGTGTCACCTCATCTCTTTTGCTGGCCTCCATCCCGTCTCTTTCATCCCACCGATTTTTACTCTCCTTCTCCACTCCTCTGAGGGCACTAAGACATAAGTCAAAGTCCTCGTTCTTCTCTCCAAGGTCTTTTTTCTCTACTGAAATTGTCTCCAACATCTCTCCCTCCTTATCATCTCTGAAGGTAGCTTTCTCCCATTTCTGTCTTGCCTCTCCTTCATCCGCTTTTATTTTTTCTTCGTCCACGTCTCTGCTGGATTCCTTCTTTTCATTGGCTTCAATTTCTGTCTCTCCGCTGTTTAACTTCTCCTCCTCTCCATCACCAGCTTTCTCAATTTCTTCCTTTGTTTGTCCTGTGACACTCTCCGTTTTCTCTTCCTTCCTGTTTCCTTCCAGGTTTATGTTGATGCTTATCTTCTTCTGTGGTTTCACCTTTATCCCTCCCTCCCAGATGTCTGTCTCTGTCAGAGGCCATGTTTTACTCTCCTTTTTCTTCTCCGTTTGTGGCTTCTTTCTGTCAAATGGATTCGGGGATTCACTCTTGTGGCTTTTGGGGTTCTCTGTTGTGTTCGTTTTCAGGCATTTGCTGCTCTCAGCCTTCACAGAACTTCTCTCGATGTCCTCACTTTTTCTTTTTCGACTCTTCTCTGATCTGGAGTCAGAAGCTCTGCTGCCTCGAGGGTGTCTGTCTGCACCCACCTTGTGTGCCTCTCTACTGGGCTTTTCTTTGCGCTGTCTCCCCACATCCCGCCTGGAGTCTGAATGTTTGCTTCTTCTCCGTTCTTTCTCTATTTCCATATTTCGTTCTTCTCTGCTTTTTCTTTTATAGTCTTTATCCAAACTTTTATCTGGTTTTGCGAGTGGTTGGACTGATTCTAAGGCATTACTAGCAGTTGCTTTGTCCCGTGCTGGTGTGCCATCCTTGCAGATATTCGGTCCGGTGTTGTGCCTCCTCTTGTCCTTCCTGCAGTCATCTGTTGAGTCTGCAGCATCAGGGGATGATGACTCCTCTTCTCTTCCTTCCTTGTGTTTCTTTATGCTCTTTTGCGTACGCTTTAAGGTGCTGAGGTTCTCCAAATTCTTCGTGATCGGCTGCTTGTCATCTTTACTTCCTTCTTGCAGTTCCACTTCCTTGTTGTCCTTTGTAAGTGTGACTGGCAGGCGGCTGTACTTCTCTGTGCACTTCTGCCGATACGCCCTCGGCTGAGCTCCGGCTTCTGATGGCGTGGAGCGTCCGTCGCTGGACGACTGAGAGGGAGGGGAACGGCTGTCGTTGGACGAATGAGATGGAGAGGAGCGGCTGTCGCTGGATGACTGAGAGGGCGTGGAACGGCTGTCACGTGAAGACTGAGATGGCGTGGAGCGGCTGTCACGTGTAGAGTGAGACGGAGGGGAGCGGCTGTCGCTGGATGACTGCGACGGAGGGGAGCGGCCGCCCATCCGGGCGGCGCGTCGACCTTGGAGTTGGTTGTGAGAGTTAGAGTTAGCAGGATTTCTGCTTCCTTCTCTGTCCAACCACTGAGGAGGAGGAGGAAGACTGAGGAGGGGGACAGGCAGCTGGTGTAAGTGGCCGACGTAGCTGCTGAAATATTTATCACACCACTCTTTGTACTGCAGGTAGCGCTCTCTGTCCTGCTCCAGGCTGAGGCTTTGATTTGCGTGCTGAGCATACGGGTAACTCGCTAAACTCCCCCCCGAGCCTCCCGCTTCCCTCTGGTGATGTTCTCCTCGCTTCCTGGAGCTGGAGCTGCTCGAAGCTGATTTCTTGCTGTGGTGCCGACTGTGATGGCTATTTTTGCGGTGATCCGACGGTGACCTGGGCCTGGAATGGTAAGCCACTCGAGGTGAAGATGAGGAGGACGGTGTGGGGGAACGTTTGTAACCGTAGATATAGGAGCGGGAGGAATGAGAGCGGGTGTGGGGGTCTCTTTGGCTGGAGTAAGGTGAGTGAGGCCTGGAAAAAAAAACAACAACATTCAGTCGTGTCATATGTCACACACATTTTAAGGCATCATTGCCTCATTATTGTTTGTTCATCTCTATCTCATTATCCAATTCACCTTGTCTATGAAAGAAAGGGATAATGGGGTACTACCGGTCGATATATTGTTATCAGGCTTTTTAAATTACTATCAATATCACTATCAGTCTCATTCAGTATCGGTCACGCTACAATATGCATTGCAGGTGAAGACCAGAAGTTTGCTTTCGAGCAACACAGTAAATGTAAGACCTTGTAAGAATTATTTTATGGTAAGAAAAAAATGGAATAAACACAAATAATTCTTACAAAACTTGAAAAAAAGGGCACAAAATACCTTGATCTGCCTTGGGACCTGGACCGGGACCGGGACCTGGACCTGCTTGAGGAGCGAGAGTAGGAGCGAGAAGACTTGGTCTTAGAAGACTTTGAATTAGAACGAGTGGAGGAGCTTCTGTGGGAAGATCCTCTGTGAGGTGACCTGAGTGACAGAGATAGAGGTAGAGAGGTAGCAAGTGAGGGGAGGTATATTTCATATTATCAATATATTGTCCTCATACTACAATACCTCAGAAGCTGTTACTAAATCTGATCGAAAAATCCAATAAAAAAAAAAATGGCCTGATTGAGGTTTCAATCAGGCCATTTTATAGTTAATTTTGTTGCCTGGAATTGAAGTCAAAAAACATTTTCAAAAGGATAAAATAAAGTCATGATTTAGGGGAAGACACCCCAGGTGAATAGGGTAAAATATTTAACTAATAGATATCACCATGAAACTTCCCCAGTTGATTACTTACATTAAGACAATTATTTCTTGAATTGCAAGTTTTCTGAAATGTTATGTTTAAATATGCAAATTAGGCATTATCTTATCAAATGTGTGCCAAATTGCATACATTTCCAGAACATATATCTGAACATTGGATATAGCCAGGTTCGAAATGCTTGTTTCATTTTGTTGACATAATAAGAGTCAAAGGATTTTACAGAGGGAATTTTAGATATCTCTTTTTTTAACAGTCCATAAATCAGAAAATACATTATTTTCACCATGTTTTATAGATAGGAATGAAACCGGGAAGTTGGGTGTATGTTAGTGCTACTGAAGTGGAGATTTCTGGCTCAGAGTATGAGAGAAAACTAAAATTCCACACCTGTTGCATGACACTACAGGGGAATAGGGTTAAAAAATGTTAACTAATAGATATCACCATGAAACTTCTCCAATTGATTACTTACATTAAGACAATACTCTTTTGTATTACAAGTTTTTAGTTTAATCTTAAATATGAAAATGAGGCATTGTTTAATACCAACTTTTGGAGAATTTAAGGGAAATCTATATATGTAAATAGACAAAGTGGAGTAAAATAAACACCACATTTTTTCCACTTGTCTGAAAGAAGACAGGTTATGGAAGCAAAATAGCCCAAAATCACAAAAGTGCATGGAAAACGATGTTTTTGCCTGGGGTGTCTCCCCTTTAAGACATTTTTAGCACCTTACAGATGTAGCCATGGGCGTGACTGCTTGGAAACCTCACCTCTCCTTTTTCTTTCTCTGATGCCTGTACCACTCCTTGGGGATGAGAGCAGGGATGGGGGTGGAGGGGAACAGGGAAGAGGTGGAGGGGCACAGGGAAGGGGTGGAGGGGCACAGGGAAGGGATGGGGGCACCCTGGAGGTTTGGGAGAGTCCAGACGGGCGTGGTAGGTGGGTATCCAGGGGGATAAATGCCGAGAGGTTGCTGAGCGGCGAGGAATGAGTGGAAGTGGGGGGAGGGAAAGAGCGGTGGAGGAGGAGTTGTATATGAAGAGACGGAGGGAGGAAGCTGCTGGGTGTTGGATTCATTCCAGCCTCCAGTGGGACAACCTGAAGAGGAAGAGGAGCTGTGGGGGCAAAGAGAATGACATCAGTCTTGAAACAGTGGGCAGAGTCAAATACAGACTGGTACACTTCACTGACCTATCCCAGCTCTTTGATGGCACAGAGGGTCTTGAGGCTGGACCTGTGGATTCAGGGAACAAATGGCAGTTTTTGACATGATAATAAATCAATAATTTGTAGGCTCACATAAAATGATAAAACATATAATGAACAGTACGGGCAGTATAATGAATGGGACCCTGCTTCTCACCTGCGGAGGGCTGCTGTAGATTCACACTGACTGTCTGGGGCTGCTCTACCATTGGAGTCAGCTTCACCTGAGCAGACGCAAACATCACAGACTTCATACAGAGAAACGTTGCTGCATTTGAGTTAGTGTGTGTCTGTGTGTGTCTGTGTGTGTGTGTGTGTGTGTGTGTGTGTGTGTGTGTGTGTGTGTGCGTCCTTACCAGTGGTATCAGCTGTGATGGAGCATCAGTGGGGTCTTTGGGTGAAACCGGTACAGACGGGGTGGCAGCAGCCGCTGAGTCATCCCACGTCTTTTCTTCAGCCTCTCTGAATAAACAGCAGACACATCACAGCACCACATGAAGGCAGCATTAGGGTTATTGTTTACCAGTTCTTCAATCTCAAATCCATAGTGCCATATTTTGATTGCACAAAATCCAACTTCTGTGAGTGCAGAAGGCTATTCCAATTTGTTTTTAGACTGATGATACCAAATGTTCATTCTATGCTATAAAAAAACACAACACACAATTATTTCATGTTTTTCCCCAAATGTCACCCCTGTGAGGAACCCAATACCACATTCAGACCATCATTCCACACTTAAACTATCATCTACACAGTGCCGTCTGATTGTTAGAACGCCGGTTTCGTGTGAAAACAAACTTGTGTCCACACTTGAGTTTCAGGATTCAACCTCTGTCCACATTGAAACACCTGAACAACATAAAAACGGCTAGATCTCCTTCTTCGTCCTCATTACAGTTGGCAAGCAACAAAACTGCATCACAGCCAACATCTGGTAAGGACTGGAGTGGGACAAACAACACAGCTGACCTGTAATTTTATGGCCACGACATCGTCTGACCAAATCAGCATACACAGAGGTTAATAGGGGTGGAAGAAAATATCAATACACTTGAGTATCGGCTATATCAACATCTGAAATAAGTTACCACAGAGACAGACAACACAACTGGGCAGTTACAGACACAGCCTGTAACCTCCGTTCAATCCCCTACTGCTCTCTGTGGTCACCTATACTGTGTTTTATTATTACGTTGTCAGAAAACGTAACAAGCATGAAATACTCATTTATTCATGGCTCTCAAATACCACATGTTAAAGAGGACCTATTATGCTTTTGTGCTTTTCCTTTAGTGTGTTATATAGTATTTTTATGCATGTAAAAGGTCTGCAAAGTTACAAAGCCTAAAGTCCACACCAACAGAGGCTACTCTCCCCCACAGAAACACAGAAAGTCCTGCCTTTTCGTAACGTGATGATGTCACCAAGTAACACATTTGCATAATACCTGCCTAGCAGCAAGTTTGGCACGCCCTTAAACAACCGTAGTTAGAGAGAGTTGTAGACTTTGTTTCGATTGACCAATCAGAGCAGACTGGGCAAAGCAGAGGACCGGGGGTGAGGGGAGTCTTTAACCAGTTGTCATTCTCTGCAGTGATAAAATCATTATTTTAAAATTGCAACGTTGTCTGACAAAATCAACAAATAGTCCGGGGTAATGACAACAGCTCTGCTGTGTATTCGGCTATAAGGCCATTTTAAATGAGAGAAAGTTAGAAGCAGTGGAAGGTTTCTTTCGACATCACTGCTGCACAGCCCCCGACCATGGCTGGCCTGGCTTACGTCAGCATTTTACAAAAGCTCCGGTTTCCCCACACACTGAAACACCTAGCTGGAGTCTGTTTTGGGGCAAGCAAAACGCTTCTTACGTCTGGACATAGGGCTGAGAGAAACAGAGAAAGAAAGATGGGTTCACAAATTTGACCAGCTTGGTGTGACGTACTCCGGGTCTAATTAATTTGTTCTGCTGAAGGCAGGGCGAGATGTCATTATCCTCACATCCATCACATCAACAGTGGCTGACAGACCCATGTGCTATATGAGCAAAATCTGGCATTCACTTTCTGTTCCCAATACAAGCTTTTTGTTAAGTGTCAGAAAAAAATGACACATTCCATCTGTAATAATTTGTTTGAATTTAAATAGTGCAATCTATAAACGTAAGGGCCATTTGAATCACTTTGCCTTGTACTCCAGCAGGGGGTGGACATAAAATGTCACCCTGACCAGCTGCACATTCAGTACACTAGTCTTTGGTTGTTCTCTTTGATAATGCAAACTGGAGGACAAAGCGTCTGAAATGGATTATTTTCCATTCTAGATGGTAAAATTATGAGTAAGATAAAGCTATTTGCTGGCTTTGTAATATGCAACTGCCTTGAATTGTATTTGTAATCCTTAAGATTTCAGTTCCTGCGTGATTTTGCAACACTCGTGGTTATCATTGCAACATCAAGTGTGGTTAAATACTATAGCAAACTCTCCTTGAGCATCGGCTTTGTCAGAAATCACAGCAAAGGGGATTACAACTTTATAACTTTAAGGTGCCGCAATAATAAATCTCATGAGTCACAACCAGGTGAGGCAGCAGAAAGTACCACAAAGTCATTTTACTGGTGTGTGAGTATGTTCAGTACCTGTCAGGTATCTCCAGGAGGCTTTGAACAGGCTGGAGGGATGTGCTCGGCGTGTTGGGAGCAGAGGCGGGGCCTGTTGCTGTGGGCGGAGCCCCGCACACCTGCGTGTTGGGAGCAGAGGCGGGGCCTGTTGCTGTGGGCGGAGCCCCGCACACCTGAGACGATGGTGTTGTGTCTGCAGCCGGTGAGCGGTACAGGAGAGGGTCCTAAAGAAGGGAGACAACCAGAGAATATAGCAGGGATCAGAATATAGTAGAGCAAGCGAGAAAAATATTTTTGGGTGAAAATCTTCAGCAGAGATATAATAATATAACAACTACAAAGAATATCTACACATGACATATAAATAACAATATACATGCACATTTCTTGTTAGTTTAAATATGGAGAATGCTTTTTAAAACTGTGCTTTCTAACATTTCTTTCAATGGTTTTCAGAAGAGAACTATCACTCTGAAACCAGACAAACATCTGATTGTGAAAAGAAAACAGTAATCATTCTATTTGAGTCACTCAGGTACAACGCTATTCTTATTTCTGCCTCCCAGATGAAACACATCATTATGAGGTTCACCTGCTGGCTGTGGGTCGGCAGCTGCAGTTTCTGGGGTTGGCTCTGCACGGCGAGAGGGGGTGGGGTGGGGACAGGGCTCGGTGTCGGGGTTGGATTTTGGGATTGGGAGGTACCACCCACTTTTCTCAGACTTTTAGTGTGGCCTCTTTCTTTCTTAAAAGTTTCAACAGCCTGGGTTGGGAGAAACAGACAGACAGAAACATGTCAGAGCATTTCTATACTGAGGTTAAATACAATGAAAAGCTTCTGATCAGAACCAAATAAAGAGATAAAACACAAGCCCATTTACTTAATTCTCTCCATTCCCCTCCAGCTCTGACATCAATACATATTGTCCATCCATTTGTCAATTTACCTGTCGGAGAAATTTATTGCCTATCAAGGTATCAGGTGAGACGTCCGATTGGCTACAAGTGGGGCAGACGTGTTCCTCTGAATCCAGTAAAGCGGTGCGAATACCTGAGCAAGAGATGAAGACGGTTGAAATGTAAATATCAGACTGAAGAACGACCACAGCATCTTTGGTAAATTAATACGTTTTGATGGACACAGTACATCAGGACCAGAATGACTTATTCTTTAAGGTACAAGCAAGTGTACATAAGTTTATCTGGAGGTGTGTGTGTGTGTGTGTGTGTGTAGCAGACACTCACAGTCATCACAGTAGCTGTTTCCACAGCAGGGTATGACCACAGCGTCACTCAGCAGGTCATGGCAGATGAGACAGAGGAGTTCCTCATGTATGGGATCCTCCTCATCTTCTGACTTGGGCTGCTCATGTGGAAGGAACGGAGGCCTCTCCTTCTTGCCGATGGCGTACGCCGCACTACGGACAGACAATAGCATACACACGGCACATTCACATTTGCTTTTATGTGTTTAGAGGATGCTTTAAACCAGAGTGATTTAAAAAGTGTAAGTTTGACAGAAGGTTGGTGTTTTTGACGTTTTGACTAGTGTCAGCTGATGAGCAACAAACTGGTTGTTGGAATTGAACCTGTGTCATTTCATATGTCTTTCACGTCAAAATAACTGTGCCTATAACAATTCAGTTATTCAGGCCATAGGATATCTACAAGGATTTTGCCACTCATCCAAGAGGCAGTTCTCCTGAAAGCTGGGGAGTCCCGGTCACATTCACATGTGTGACGTCTCAGGTGACGTCCCCAGGAATGAAGCAGCAGATCCAGTTGCCTCTGAACTGACATGCTATTAAAAACCATATAAACCATTTACAATAATAATTTAGGGATTTAGCTTCGGATGAGGGCAATGATTCATATTCAAGTGAAAGGACAGGGGGTATCTTGAAATTGGGCCATTCCTAATGTTTTTGGTGATTAAAGTACTTTCAGGTGGGAAATGATAACTGTGAAAAAGCTCAGCTATGTTTGTCCTGCCATCTTCTTGGGAGTCATCAACTATGTCATAAAAACACTCTTGAAAGATCCACTCTGAAAAAGGAATAGTTCAATATTTTCGGAAATAGGAAATCTGTCCAAGAGTTAGATTAAAAGATTGATACCACCCTCATGTGTGTATGTTAAATAAACAGGCTACTGCCAGCAGGTTAGCTTAACTCAGCTTAGCAGATATAATGTGTTCATTTGTGAACTTTAGACTTGCTGGTAGGTGGAATTTGTCACCTCTAGACAGAGCCAGGCCAGCTATTTCCCCCCGTTTCCAGTCCTTATGCTATTTCCCAAAATGTCAAAGCATTAAGACACACAAAACATTGATTCTTTTGTCTCACATGTCTATGGAAGGAATGGCATAACGTCCACAGTTGGTCAGCATGGCCCCCTTTATGCTGGGATCGTCCACCTCCACCATGAAGGAGCGAGGGATGCCTGTGCTTTTCTTTATTCTCAGAGGGGCCTCGAAGGATTTATCCTGCTGTCAAACACACACACGTCTACATTTAATGCTAGGCTTAGAGTCACACGCACACATGCAAACAACATCAACACACACAAATAACTCGTAAACTGGATAGCAGAAATGTAAAGACAACACGGACTGCAACAGAAACTGCCTGCCTTAAGAGATACCACTGCTCTTACCCCGCTGGTGGGACAGTTCCTGATGTGGTGTCCAGTATTTCCACAGCGATAACAGGTGTAGTTCGCAGGAAGTACAGTACCAAACTTCTTGTTATAACTAGAGAGAGAAAGAGACAGAGAATTAGACAAGAAAGAAAATGATAGAAAAGCAAACAAATATATAATAAATATTAGGAAATAGGAAGAGGAACAGAATGACAGAAAATAAGGGAGGAATATGGAGTTGAGTATTGGGAGCAGTGAGAAAAACATGGAGATACAGAATTCAAGAGGAGATTTGAAATGATTAGAGAAGCGACTCACTTCATGGTGTCGTAGGACTGATTCATCATAACTTTGATCTTATCCTCCTCTGACCCGTCCACATCTGCCAGGTTAGTCATCTGCATGTACACACACATGCATGACACAAAGATATCGAGTCAAACAGGAGGATCAGTGTTTAATTAAAATTGACTCACATGATCCAGCATAATAATAATAATAATATGTACAATAAAAAATATAGAAAAAAGAGGAAGTATACCTTGGAGAAAAAGGGTAAGGCTCTGGAAGAATTCTGGTCCTCCATCTGTTAGAATTAAACACATGATCAGTTTCACCGATGAAGCGACGAGAGCATCTGGGTCTTAGGAAAATATTGAGAGCTCTATGTTTATATATATTGGAAAATAAAAAAACACAAAAAAGGCTCAAAGTTTTGCTCCGAAACAAGACCACTTGTCCTGCTAATCTTGATGCTTTACCCCGCCGGTACCACTGGTGATTGCTGTATGTCATATCTTCACTTTAATACCCGTTTGAGCAGAGATAAAATGTACGCCAGCATCCAGCAGTGATTTTCATACAGAGTGGATAATACATGTCTGTTGTCATCCCAGGATTACTGCCTCAGCACCTCCTGCCACTTCTCATCCCTCTAAACTTGCTACTTGCAGAAAAAGAAGAAGCCCACAATATTATAATGAATGCTTCCGGGGAATTTTCACCTGTCAGCCCAGCATTTTGTTGAATAAAAAACATCACCTAATGTCTACTTCAGTGCCTCCTATCACCTACACTCCTTTCTTGGTTTGTTCCTACTGTGATGTGATAGATAAATGAAGCCAAGAAGGCAAAATCAACATGTGTGACATGTTTTCTATGAATGGCAACGTCGGTCTGTCGGCCCACAAGTTTGGTCCAGAATGAAATATCTCAACAACTATTGGAGTATGAATTGTCATTAAATATTGTATAAAATATCCATGGTCCCCAGAGGATGAATTCTAATAACTTTATTAATTTCCTGATTTTTCATCTAACGACAACCTCAGGTCAAAATTTGAATTTGTCCAATACTTGGGTTTTTGAAATAATAATCTGCAAAACGAATTACATTCCCCTCAGCCTCAGCTGTGTTTAGCGCCAATTACCAAATGTTAGCATGCTACACTAACAGAGTAAACATGGTTAACATTATACCTGCTAAACAGCATGTTAGCATTGTCATTGTGAGCAGTTTAGCATGCTGACATTAGCATTTAGCTCAAAGCATTTTTTTTTTAAAAAACAAGAAATAATACCCACAAATTACAGCACATATAGTTCAGTCAGGATCAAGTATTATGACTACTCATCTTTATATTCACTCTTAAATTAATTTCTAACTGAATAAGATTTGAAAAACCTTATGAAAACTATAAATATTCACACTAACACATATTCATAAATCATAAACATAATGTAGTTTAAAACTTAAAGTTGCCACTTCAAACCTCAAAGTCATTGTTTCATTTAAAATCCAGAGTGACTGCACTATATTATATTGTTTATGGCTGTATGACGGATCTTCCTGATTGGCTTTATTAAATCTCAGTCAAATCTAATGAAAGAAGCTATCAAGTTACATTATGGGAAATGTAGGATCCGGTGTTTTTGAAGATTTAAGCTCCATACCACTCTTCCTCTGCTGCTTTGATTTGAACTATTCTTTTTTAAATAGGTCAATTTGAGTACCAATTCTAGCTTGTCCAATATGATTCCAGTATATGTACCATGTACCACCTTTTCAGTTTGTCTTTCCTGCAAAGGGAAAATTGGGACACCAAGATTTTCATCAGAAATGACCAATGATGACTGATACAGACGTCTCCAAAATGTGCTATCCAAGGTGGGATATCGACCGTGTGTATCAGCGTCATTCTCTCCAGTGAAGTCAAACATATAATCAATACATAAGACGGCTTCATAAAAACTTTACAGACTTTATTGGCAGAAAAACACAAAAGAGAAAAAAAAGTTAGAATAGTCCAACAGACTCAAAGTACTAAGAAGAGTGGCAGACACTTCTTCTACTGAGAAACCAGAGAGAAAATCAGGTCAGTGCACACTAATTCAAGTAAAAGCTTTTGAGTTACGATTTAGTTTACAGGATCATAAACAGAACTGACACGGCAAAAGTCCAGCAAAAAATAACAATGGTGCACCACTTGGTTTTCTGAGGAGTGGTTATTTTCTCCTACATTAAAGCAGAAATACTATAAATCCAGCCTGAATTATAAACCCTTGTACTCTGTAGGAAGGGAGGTAGTGTACGGTTTTTATTTCAGAAAGTCCAAATGCTTCCAAGGCATTCATTTCTTTACTGGATTTGAAGAGTTTGGTTAGTGTTAATGATATATTTCCCCAGCATCGGTTCACTTAACCAGAGTACATTTACATTACACAGCATTTGATTCTTTGTGGTTGATGAACTCCAATTCTATCTGGGGACCAAGGTTATAATAGTTTTTAATTTCATTTAGTTTTTTATTTTATTTCTAAATTTTCAATTTCATTTGAGTTTAGTTTTAGTTAGTTTTCAGAGTGCATTTGCTAGTTTTAGTTTAGTTTTAGTTTTGATGTATTTAGTTTTAGTTTGTTTTTGTTAGGGGCAGGTATATAATGTCTAACAAGTTTGTAGCTATATACATAAAAAAAAACATGGTTGGAGAATTGTGTAAGAAAAAAGCCATAATGTTTAATGTTTAATCTTTGCACTACTTTAGTGAAACAATTGTGGCATAGCACCATTTCCTGAAAGGTCAAGTCTGTTAAGTTTCTGTGGTTCAATGTCACGAGAGATGACAGAAATTCTTGTTGTCTTCTTTTTTTCGGTAGTGATTATAATTAAAAAACTATAATGGAAATTAATTTATGTTCATTTTTAATTTAATTTTATTAGTTTTAATAGGCATTATTGTTTTAATTTAGTTTTTGTTAAAGGTTATTATTTTTATTTAATTTCAGTTTACTAACAATATTTTTCACCTCTTATTTTCGTTTTAGTTTACAATAATAACACTGCTTGTGACTGAATGAGATACAATATACTATCATTAGAAGCTACTGATACACACATCTCCAAATGTTATAATATGTCTGAGAGCAAGTGCTACAGCAGCTCATGGAGAAGAGACTATTGGGCAATGACTGTTAGCATCTCATACAACAACAGTTGGGTTTATCAGCTGTGAATAGCTGGTTGACATGATAATGTTTGACCCACCCGAGCAGCTCCCACCACCCCACTGATAGATACTGAATGGTCTTCTGAGGACACAGCAGCTTGTTAAATTAACAGCTTTTAGAGAGCCTTTATTAGAGAAAATATATATAAATATAATTTCCTTTACGGTTAATTTTACAGCACTGGTTAAATTGTAAACTTCACCTCTCTTTCATGTACAAGGTCAAACTGCAAGTATTACTTTTTAAACATGTATTTTCATATGATTTATCTCAGAGCAGCAGCTCCCTGTGAATCAAATCCTGAGAGGCACACTATTTCCTCTCAGCAACAGGAACTTAAACTGCAATAGAGGAAATGAGAGGCTTTCCATGATTTACTTCGTGGTTTCATTTGTCTAAACCAATCACACATTAAACTCATGTTCAAGCACAGATATTAGGCAATGTGTGCGTATTCAGTGTAGCTGCAGGAGAAGAGGTGCGGTGGTACGTACTGCTTTGAAGGCTCCAAAGGCGTGGTGAGACTGGCCGTCTGATCGCTCACTGAAACAGAAAAATAAATCAATTTCAATCCAGTTGTCCATGACAATTTAACACCCTGGAAACAGCGATTAGGACTGAAATCACAAAGTACAAAATATAAATATAAAGACACAAAAGTGAATCACACATTTAATCCGGGTGGGTGCTCACAAAACACCAGCAGATTGTAACCCTCGCTCTTGATGATTTTTATGTAACTATGTTCCCCTAAGTCTGCCTTGTCTATTCAGGTGGAGATTTCCTACATTACCCTGAATGCCCCTACAGAACATGTGAACTCATTTCATTTAGCCTTGAGTTGAGCAAGTATGTATTTCAGAAGAGTAGACTCAGCTTGATAACGGATATTCTTTAGCTTTTTTATTTTCTCTGCCTTCAATAACTTGTAAAGCTAACAAGTAAAAGCACAACATTAAAGATGTTTATTTCAACCTGTAGTTTAGATGGAAAATATGATATTGCTTTGGCTGAAGAAACTTATACTGTATGTCTATTTTTTCGACGATAGATTTATCTCTATGTCTGCTCAGTGTTGATGACAAATTGTGACTCTAGGAAGAAACCTTCACTCTTTTATCTTGAAGGACTGACACTAAAACCTGATGATTACTGTTGGGTGTTTTATTCTGCGTCATCGCAGCGTCAAAACCTCAAGGTTTGGCCTTGTTAACTGTACAATAAGACAAACACCCGTAAATGTCACTTATAATCTCTCACAACTGTTTTGTGTTTACAGTGAATCTTTCCTTTAATTGAGTTTAAAGGGGAACTACGGCCATTTTAAAAATTCATACATGTTATTCTTATTAGGGTTAGGACGATACACCTACCTCCTGATGCAACACTACCACGATACTTGGGTGCCGATTCGATATGTATTGCGATTTACTGAGATTTTCGTTAACTTCTTTAATACTACACCATGGGGTAAAGTTGAATCATACACTTTTAGGGACTTTAACTTTGGAAAATATCTAAATTGATACAGTAGAAATGTTTGATTTTCAGCATGTATGTAGTCAGAGATGTCCTGAAGTCAAATATATCAGTCATTGTCAGGCATTATTTATTAACTTTTTCAAAAATCAAAGAATACAGACATTTCCTTCACAATTTATTGGCATTTTCTTTTAATTTATAAGGGACATGTAATGTTTTATACTTCTGGTAAATATAATCAAATCAATCTTATTTCCATATATCCAAATGGACCCTCGGCCGTTTTCTGCTTTCTCGTTTTGGCTTGCTGTGGTTGACACTGAGAGTACCCAGGGGGATGTTCTGAGTATATGGGAACATTTTCTGTTTCAAAACTGACAACACTACAATAGAATAAAGCTCATTTGTGTATAAAAAAAAATGTTCACACATAATAATTGAACTTCCCTCTGCCATGGAAATAACATATTATAATTCTTAACTTAGGTGGCGTTCCCCTTTAAAATGTGATTTTAAGTTATTTAAATGTGGATGTAAAAACCTTTAAAATGACTCAAAGTTGAGGCTTACTTACGTGGAAGCCCTTTGAAGCTGAGTGACTGTCAGTGTGCTTGTGCAGCTGGAGAATTGATTTGCTTCATTTAATCTTGCAGGCAGCGTTGCGCCACTCTTTAGTCCTCATTCCTCTCCGCCCGTTTGCATGGTGCTGACGGGGCTAATCACATGACCGCCACTCTGTTCCAGTGAGGTCTTTTCCTGCTTTCCATGCATAAAACCAACACCGCTGCTGGCTGTCCCGTCTAAGCCTGACTAATATCTGGGTAATCCCTGTGAACGTCACCATGGAGTTACGCTTCTACTCTTTTCCTGTGAGCATATTTTATCGTTGAAGTGTGACACAGAAAAATCCTGTTGAATCAACTGTCGATCATCAACTGAAAGACTCAGTAACAGGCCTCTGTACTGATTTATCATGATGATGTTTATAGCATTGCTAAAAACCCTTACAATAAGCTAAAACAACAAGGACCCCTCCTATATTTCACCTGCATTCTACTTTTTATACTATTAAAAGCATGGGATCTACATGTATTGCCAAATGTGTAATGCAGGCCTTTAAAAGCAAATACATACATTTTAGACAATAGTTTTCTCAGCTATAAATGTTCCCATTATTGAGGCTGATGACCGGGATCCGTTATTAGCTCAGCTTTTGATTTACTGCAACATAATTGTACAATATTTACTCTCATTTTTATATTGAAATTATCTATTGCTGAGTTTCTTGTTGGAATCCTCAAAGAGTGACATTACAACACTAAAGGTAGACTTGTAGGAGGTGGTAGCGGAGTTTAGACTTTGCAGTGGCAGAGATATCAACACTACTATCAATGCAGGAATTCAGCTACAGTATGTGCCAAACCCTAGACTGTAGGAAGTGGACCTAGTCACCGTGACATCACCCAATGGTTTGTGGTCGTTTTGAAGCCTCGAGTTCGGCATTTTGGCCGTCACCATCTTGGTTCTTTGCAACCACAAGTGACACGAGAGGGTGGAGCTAAGTACAACTGAACGCTGAATAAGACGTTTTTAGGCAACCAAAAAGGTTATAATTAACTTTCATGAACTGAAAACACACTGTCAAAGGGCGAACTCCCAGACCGACTAACACCGTGGTAGCGACCTGTCAATCACAAGGTAGCCACGCCCTAAAGCATACCCTGCCTTATGGTCTATTTGACTCTATATGGGACCATAATTTACTAAATGAACATCATGCTGTATTGAAGAAGACTTGAAACTAGCGATTGAGACCATAAACTGATGTTTACTGAGTTAATAAATCAAGTAAGAAGTAGGGTCATTTTCTCATAGACATCTATACAATCAGACTTCTTTTTGCAACCAGAGGAGTCGCTCCCTGCTGGCTATTAGAAAGAATGCAAGTTTAAGGCACTTCAGAATTGGCTTCACTTTTCACTCACATGTTGCGGGTCTTGCTCGAGCTGGACTTTGCTCCGATGATTGGGATTCTCCTGACGATGACGGAGGAGCCTTTGGGGATCGAACCTTCATCATCCTTGTACTCTGAGAGGAAGAGGGTTATTGAGAAATCATACAGTTGATATGAGAGTGGCTCTTCAGTACAGTCTTACGCAACTAGTCTGGGACTGTAACAATAAAGACTTGATTTAAAGTCTTGGCTTGATAAATCTACAGCTGCAACTGATGATGATTTCCATTATGTATTAATCTGCTGAATATTTTCTTGATTCGTGGATTGCTCGTTCAGTCTGTAAAATATCACAAAATAGTGAAAAACATCTATCAGAAGTATCAAGAGCTAAAGGTGATGTCTTCAGTTGGCTTGTTTTGTTTTGACCGACCACTCAAAATCTAAAGATATTTAGTTTTCTATCATACAAACAATTCATTTGATATCAAAATAGTTGCTGATTAAGTTTCTGTTGATTGATTAATCCATTTAACGCCTAATAGTTTCAGCTCTAGATGAATAAAATTATACATTTTGTCTATTCTACTGTGTAAATCTGCAGGTAGATCATTTCTGAAGTGACACAAAATGCTTTGAATGTGATTATTCACATTTCTTAAAACAAGACGATAAGGATTTAATATTAATTGTACAGCCTGGTAAACTCTTTCAACACTGTTGGTTTGAATCGTGAAACAAACCAAAGTTAAGGAAAAGATTGACACCCTTTGGATCCCCCAATGTGGTCTTCAGAGAACCACAGGCTGCATGACACTGCACTGTTGTAAGACTGAAGCCCTTTAACCCTTCCTATAATGCACGATACTCTTTTTTTCTTCTTGTTTCTTACTATTAACTTTTTCTAAACTTTCTGTAAACTCTTACATATCATAGTCTATTTATTGTCAATACTGTATATACTGCTCCTATTTTTATACTTTCTTCTATTTAAATGGTTCATATTTTGTTACACTTTGTTTAGCTCTTTTTTACTGTGTTAGCTGATGCATCTTGTTTTTTGCACTATCCCCTTTGCTGCTGTACACTGCAAATGTCCCCACTGCCGGACTAATAAAGGCATATCTTATCTTATCTTATCTTATCTGCAGGATATTGCCACTAAATGATATTACCTCTAAACTGATTAATCATAGCTGATTATCATGTTTGATCTCACTCTTTTGCCTTCTTTTGATTTAATGAGTTTCCTATATTGCAGTTCATCATCATTCTTATATTGATGATTTTCATTTATGTGTGTGTGAGTGAGTGGCTAGACTTTAATCTTTCCTATATTGCAGCAAAAGTGCCATACAAAAGTGAAACAAAATTATTTCTCTTCTATGGTAAAAATATTCTACCGAAATAGGCTGTGTTGAACAACAAAATATTATAATAAACGTACCACCATTTTGGACTGAATAAACGTTCAGTCCAAAATGGAGTTTCGTCTCTTTGCTTCTATACTCTTTTACCAAGTCTACCTACCAGCACCTCTAAAGCTCACTGATTAACATATTACATTTCGGTTGTTTAATCTGTACAAAAAACATGTAAAAATGACAATTTGCTGTTTTACAGGAGGTAATGGACTATTTTCTTTCAGGAGTTGTATGTGCATCTTTTTGTTCTCACACAATGACGTTGTGCTTTCTGTGGAAACACACAACTCAGTGTATAGGGGTATCTGCAGGATGTGGTTTTCCACTAAAGGATATTGCCTCTAAACTAATTATCATCATGTTTGATCTCACTCTTTTGCCTTCGTTTGATTTAGTGAGTTTACCTTTCCTATATTGCAGCAAATTTTCATCATCATTCTTATATTACATATATATATATTATATATACTATCTAAAAATCCATCTTTATAGGCAAGCCTTTCTATAGGCCTCATCCACATGTGTGTTTGTTTGTTTTTGTTTGATCTGTTTCTGTGTGTCATATTCTAATTTTTCCTTGTTTTTTTTTCATTGTTTGATGTTTCTTCTTGTGTGTGAAGCACTTTGTAACGGTGTGTTTTAAAATGTGCTATATAAATAAAGCTTTACTTACTTACTTACTTATTTATATTGATGATTTTCATTCATGCGTGTGTGTGTGAGTGGCTGGACTTTAATCTTATGGTCATGACTATATGCTGTGCTCTCCCCTACCTTTGCTATTTTTATCCCACATTTCTCTTGGGACTTTTAACATGCATGGGGCAGTGATCACCGGGCTGATCCACCACCACCACCACCACCAGGCCGTTTAATTAAAGAGCATTGAGCGTGAATGCAGCAGGAATGTGCTCCATTCATCATTAGACTCTTTTGTTCTTGCTTGACTTTTCTGGGACCCCCATAGTCCAGCTGAAAGAGGTGACGCAACCCTTTCCTCTCTTCACCATGCAGGCAGCTGTCAAAACCTGCACCACGTGTTTCCCTAACAAAACTGTCAGAATAAACACAGTCTTATCAGTCCCACATATTACCTTCCTTGCTCTGTGCGTTGGTGATCTGCAGGTCGCAGTCCGCGGCTCGGAGCTTCTCCCTGCCCATGATCTGCCTCTTCAGATCCCTCAGCGTGATGCGTGGGCCGTCAACAACCACCGTGTCGTAGCTCAGCTTGGAGGAGAATTTATAATGAACATGAGTCATGCTGGAGTTAAAACAAAAAACCTCACCCCTGTACTGTCAGAAAGAAACAGACAGCTGACAGTTAGTCTGCAGGTGACGGAACACGTGTATCTATGGTTAGTTGCTAGGTGACTACAAAGTTAGCTAGTTGAGCTATCCGTGCGTCACTATAGTCTGCGGCTACCAAGCTAGCTCTCGTTAATTAACAACTAGCGCTGGATAAAGTGGCGTTGACAGGATGACATGTCCCGGCGTCTGGTGGAACAGCAGCGGAGACTCAAACCAAAACGCACTCACTCAGTTTTGACTCTAATTAGTAACTTTTATTCCTGTTTAAACGCTGCTATCACTGTGAAGCCGAAGTGTGTTCTGACAGAAACCACCAGCTGTTTCCACCAGCAACGGCTCGTCAGCACTGATGCTGCGTTCAGGGGACCCCCCGCACACTCCGCACTTTCAAGCTTCAAAAGTTGTTATTATTGCAAACGCATTGATTTATCCCTCATAATATCCTGCAATCGTTTTATAGTGATTTTTTTAGAAGTATTAAAAAATGTGCTTTTATGCTCATGTGCTTTAAGAAATTGTCGGTTTGTTTACAAAGCATGTTATTTGTCAGGTGTTTTTTTTGTTGTTTTCATCTGATTTTTATAATTTATTCTTTTGCAAAAAGCTTTTTTAAACATTTATCGTATTATTAGTTTACTCAAGATGAAGTGACATAGTGTGACTGTTCGGCAGCCACGTGGAAAAAAATAGCTCAATGCAAAGAAGACGCACATTATTATTTATC
Source organism: Sebastes umbrosus (assembly GCF_015220745.1). Lineage (NCBI taxonomy): Eukaryota > Metazoa > Chordata > Actinopteri > Perciformes > Sebastidae > Sebastes > Sebastes umbrosus. The sequence goes on along the minus strand of NC_051282.1, from coordinate 8,521,476 downwards.
CTGCAGAGCATGCCGAACAATACTATTCTTCAGTTTTTATGCACCAAATATCTGGAACAAGCTCCCAGAAACCTGCAGGACCAACTCCAACTCTGAGTTCTTTTAAATCAAAGCTTAAAACTTTCCTGTTTGCTGCTTCCTTTTATTAAACCAGATAAGTATCTTATACTGCACTACAGCTTTTACTCTTGTGTTAAAGTATATACTATTTTAGCTTCCATCCTAGCTTTGATTTTTAGCTTGTTTTTTATTTTCTAATCTTTAATGTTTTTATAACTGTTTTAATTATGTCTTAATGTTCTTTTTCACTTTTGTCGCAATGTTCTTGAATGTTTATGTAAAGCACTTTGAATTGCCCTGTTGCTGAAATGTGCTATACAAATAAAGCTGCCTTGCCTTGCCTTGCCTATTCTAATATACAAGAGGAAACAAAACCTAGTCGACATATACCACCACTTACATAAACATTGGTGATAATGTCTAAAAAAAACCCCACATCTTTATGCCTACACTTAACTATGTAATTTGGGGATTTAGACTTTTACAATTTTCCTCTCTACCCCTGAAGGCAGCATCTCGCCTCCCAGCGCAGAGCAGTGCACCTGTTATGGGCTCAGGGGAAAACAGACAGACTGGCTCAAAGGAATTAGATTTACACCTTATGAAGATTAAATAATTGCTTTCCACTTGTCCACTTCTCCTGCTGGAGATTTGACGTGTTGTTATTGCTTTTTTTCAAACTGCATTAATGTATTCCCACTGGGAGTCACACTCCAAAGCAGCCAAGCTCACTGACATTCAGCACCACAGAAGAAGAAGAAACTTTTTTTTTTTTTAAATCACAAAATGATTTTTTTTTTTTAATGCACATCATTTTCAACGAAACGAAATTGGTGACTGCAGTTCTGTCTCTTGTGTATATCCGAAAGCATCCACTAGATGGAGACAAAGTACCATTTATGATGCAGATGTGTGTGTGTGTTAGCTGAGTTGTACTGCAGTGTTCACATCTGGACACGTTTGGTCCCATAGCCCTGGTAAAAGATGCTTAATTGTCCTTTATTGAAATAAAGCCCTGTGTTGTATGACTGTAGATTGTAATGCAAACCTCTCCTCTCCAACCTGGTTCCTTTAGCGAGACTGATGATGATGCCATTGAGATTTTGCATTACAGTCAGTGTGTGCGATTACAATACTGCCACAAACTAATGTTCCAGATCATTATAAAAATCCATTATGTTGGATTTAATTTAATTTGGACTACTTGAAATACACAATTCATATGCCAATATTTCATATATGAAATATGACAATTATTCATATCAGTAATTTGATTTTTGATAATTAGGCCACAGTTTAACCTGGCATCAAAAAAGAAAATTCAATTCCATTCTTCACGATTGACAAATTAATTTTTGTGAATTGTTGATCAATAATTTGACATTTTGTGAAATATGCTTTTTGCTTTCTTGCAGAAAACATTGATACCACTTTCATGTTTGTGCTGTAAATATGAAGCTGCAGCTATAACAGCCAGTTAGCTTAGCTTAGCATAAAGACTGGAAACATGGGGTAACAGCTGGCTTGGTTACGTCTGAAGGTAATAAAGTCACAGAACGTATATTGCCAAGAAGTGAAAGGCAATTGTTCGTTCCATTGCAACATCAGTATCAGCAGAGCTACGCTTCCGCCATTTTGGACTGAAAGGGACTACCGGGCGTCAGTAAAACGTCTGCCTATAAAATGCCGTACAAAAGTAAAACAAAATAATTTCTATTGTCGTATTCTACCGAAATAGGCTGTGTTGAACAACAAAATATTATAATAAACGTACCACCATTTTGGACTGAATAAACGTTCAGTCCTTAATGGAGTTCCGTCTCTTTGCTTCTATACTCTTTGCCCAAGTCTACCTACCAGCACCTCTAAAGCTCACTGATTAACATATTACATTGCGGTTGTTTAATCTGTGCAAAAAAACGACATGTAAAAATGACAATTTGCTGTTTTACTCTAAGGTAATTGGACTATTTCTTGGCTGTTGCCAGGCAACCAACCAGGAAGTTACTGCTCCAAACCAAGAGATGGTGTCTGAAATCACTCCTCATTTACTTTATAGTGCACTACAGTCTATTTACTGTCCACTATGTTCTTTAATGAGCTTTAGAGGTGCTGGTATGTGTATTTAGTTACCTCGGGACCGAGCCAGACTTGCTGTTTCCGTTCATTATCTGCTGTACTGTAGGTCCACAGACATGAGAGTGGTAGGCTATCTATCTTCTCATCTATCTGGACTAACTAGGCCTGCTTGTGACTGAATTTCTGATATGAATATATTTGAATAAATTAAAACATTAGCCTATACATCACATCGAAGAAAAATATGATTGAAGCCAAACTAGCTCGCCACAGATTTTGTGTCTCCGCAATAAAGGTGGAAAAGCAGAAATGTAAAGTCGACACAAATGTTGAGGGAAGAAGGGAAGGTGGTGAGGATGTGAGGGGGAAGGAGACGAGATGTGAAGAAACAAGACATGAAAGCAAGTAGCTTAGGAAGCAGGAACCTTCTCTGACATCATCACCACAGGTTGGTGGAAAAGCACACGCACACACACACACACACACACACACACACACACATAGACAGAGGTTTACTGAGAAATGCGAGCTGATTGGTTGGATTCAGATAAATGGAGGGAGAGAAAAGAGTGATGAGAGGAAGTGTTTTGCACTCGGTCCTCTCTCTCCGTCTCTCTCTCTCTCCTGCTCTGCTCTGCTCAGAGGAGGGATTTGCCCTATCTTCCCAGGCTTAGCACACCATTGTGAAAGCAGTGGGAGGATGGAGAGATGCAGAAGGAGAGAGAGGCAGAAAGGATGAAAGGGAAACAGCTGCTGCCTTTAAACTGATGTTCTTCTTATCGTGATATGATACAGGACATGTTCAGTGACTCAGCCATCAAAGAGCTGCTTGGAAACAATTATATCCTCAGCTTTATGTGTGTGTGTGTGTGTGTGTGTGTGTGTGTGTGTCGTGGGGGTGGGGGGGTATGGATGTGTAAATTCTGGATGGTAAATGACGCGTTTAACCGGCAGTATATTACAGTGCTTATGTGTTTGTCTGTGGAGGCTCATTTCTACCAGAGGAAGAAACTAAAATAGATGACATTTTAGCAATGATAGAAAAAAATAAAACAAAATTATGACATGATTGTTTGACGGTCTGGCCACTTATTGAACTTACTGTGTGACTAAAAGAGTACTAATGGGTTTAGTGGGAATAAATATACACCTTTATGGAAAGTTGACTCACTGACTGGCTGTCTGGATACTGTTTCCACACTAATGCAGATGACTTTGATATTATGTTAATAAGTAATGTGAGTTTTCCATCCCCATGATCATTTTCAGATAATTTCTTTCAAGGTTTAGTTCATGTTGAAATGCCAAAACTAGAGGAAAAAGGCTTGAATCTTGTCTGTCAGGACACTTGTTCATGTTTCCTAATGGCATTTAAATATATTTGTCATCTAAATGATCAAGTGTGAAGAATGAAATGAGCAACAGAGATGCAACTGATGATTACTTTCATTATAAAATGAATCAGAAAGAAAAGGTTGAATTTATTACATTGCATACTGTCAGTACGTTTTGTATCTGGCATGACAGAAACCTTGTGTTTTCAATTAAGTCAGTGCTGGAATTCAACCTTTTCATTTCACCTATGATTTAATTTTCCTACCAGGTGTGCATTACATAATGATTAGTTTGACCGTTATTATGAAAGGTCCATTGTGTAGGATTTGGTGGCATATAGCGTTGAGGTTGCAGATTGCAACCAATTGAAACTTCTCCCGTGTGCCAAGCATGTAGGAGAACTACGTTGGCCGACGTGAAAACGTGAATGTCCTTATCTAGCGGTGTTTGGTTTGTCCATTCTGGGCTACTGTAGAAACATGGCGGCCAGCTCCGCGAAGAGGATCCAATCCGTATGTAGATATAAACGGCTCATTCTAAGGTAATGAAAACACGATTCTTATTTTCAGGTGTTTATACACTAAAGAAAATAAACGTATTAATATTTTATTCCATTTCTGACAATAGATCCCCCTACATGCAACAAGACGATGCGTTCAAATTGCTCATTTTTCCTGGCCAACTGTTTAAAACCTAAAGATTTCACTTTCCAGTCATATAAAAGAAAGAAAAATAGCAAATCCTCACATTTGAGTAGCTGGAACCAGCAAATGTTTGACATTTTAACTGGATAAATGACTCACATTATGAATAATCAGTTATTCAAATGTTTGTTGATTCATTTGCTAATCGTCATCTCTGTTTTCCTCATCGTCACTACAACACCAGACTGGTGTTTTCCATCTTGTGGCTGGAAGGCCAAAAGTGAGAGAAAACCAACTGTTTGGACCAAACTGATCAATTGATGACTCCTTTTTGCCTTCATTCTTCATCCCTCCTTCTCTCCTTCCCTTGTTCCTTGGCATCTTTGACTTTCCTTTCCTTATCCTGATAACATCCCACTCCCCTAATCATCTCTCCTCTGCCCCGAACACTTCCTCCTCTTCTCTCATCCTCCCCTCCACCTTACACTCTCTCCTTCTTGGCTTTCTGCTTGAACAGCGTTCACAGCTCCGAGGCTTTTTTTTTCACACTGCAGATGGCCATAGTGTTACTCCACTCAAGGCACACACACACACACACGCACACACACACACACACACATTGCTCTCTTTGTCGGTGACAATGGTTCAGAGTGCTCTTCTCTCAGTTTGCCCTTCTCAGAGAGCAGAAGTGTCTCTTGTCCTCAAAAACCCAACTTGCAGGGGATTTATCAACCCAGTCACTGATCTGATGCTTTGCGTCTTCAGGTTCAGACTGTGTGGCGATCATCAACAACCAACATATTCTCATCCCAACTCATTACATACCGCCGTTTGGTCATGGCCCTTGGCGTCACGGCCCTTGGCGTCACTTTAATTTTGACATCAATTCCACTATAGTTACACTTAGCATCACTTCAGGATTAGGCATCAAAACCACTTAGTTGGGTTTAGGAAAGAACTACATGGTTGGGTTTAAAACTACTACGTTTGTAAAGTGAAAATGACACTGGACGTTGTGAAAACGGGACACGAACGAACAGCTGATTGTTATGTGAAAGTGAAACTTAACTCACAGCACACGACAGCGGTCTCCTGGATGAAAGCCTTGCATTTGTTGGACCCATTCACCTCCCCTCCCGCCCGCACGGTGTGTGTCTTTTCACTCTTTAAACCACGTCACCACACTCCTGGCGCACTTTCTCAGAGTGTTGGCTGTTGCCGCGGATGGGTTTACGTTGATGGAACGACCGGTGTGCTTCACAACGGTGCAAAGGGGTGCCTTGGGCGGCGGTATCAAACGCCAGTGGCTGTGACAAAGCCTCGGTATTTGACGAGAATTAATGAGAATGGGCTGCAACAACGAACTAACATCACATGATGTAGGTAAAACATTTTGGTGGGTTTTAGGGAGGACGTCAATGTCAGTTGGTCCATGGTTTATCCATAATGGAATTATCTCAACATTTACTGGATGGATTGGTACAGACATTGGTGGTCCCCATTTGATGAATCCTAATGTCTTTGGTGACCTCCTGACCTTTCATCTAGTGCCACGATCAAGTCGAAAATTAAAAAATCTGTCCAATAATTTGGTTTATGACCAAATACCTACAAGGATAGATAATTAGGACATCAAAGCTGGCAGCAACTCTCCCTCAGAGCCTCATTCAGTGACAAACAGCTGTTCTAGCAACATCCAACTGGGACGCAAACACACACAAACACACAAACTTGTATTCGTGGGTAACATTAGGAACTTGCCTGTTATAATATCACCACTGTGTCACCACTCTGTGTGTGTCTTTGAGGCTTAAGTTAGAGGTGGTTTTGTATTGGACTGCATCAAATCTAAACAAATCTTTGATATTTTGTCCCAGCTATGCAATGACCTTCAGTATTCAGAGCAAATCTTTTTTTTTTTATCACAAATTCCTGTTTTATTTTTAGAGCACATAGAGGTAAGACATTACTGTCTGGTACAGCACTATAACATAATCTGATGTGGGATTCCTGCTGGGAAATGCTCAGTGTCTTTTATGGGCTATTAGCATACGAGGCCATTTTCTCTTATTGGGCCAATGGAGCTGAAGAAAGCAATTACTACAGTAGCATACTGCTCGATGGGAGGGTGGGGTTTCACAAAATGTGGCAGAGGGTAAAATGGCTAAGAGGATCAGCAGAGAGAGAGAGCCGGGGTGAAAAGGGGAAAAAAGGGAAATGGAAAAATGAAACGTGGGCGATGGTCACAGTATCTCTGTGCAGCAGAGGAGATGAGCGGTGGGGAGAGATTGAGTGACAAAACGGCACATATAAAGGCAGTTAAGAGGAACAAAAGCAGAGTGGCAGCCAATCCCAGTGTGGCGGAGACTCTCCCATAATCCCGTCATCCACTCTAATCTCTATGACGACGACACGGAGCTCCATCGGTGACGTCACATTTATGAATATTCATCAGGTGAATCTGAGCTCTCCACTGAATCCTTCCTTCTCACATTACATACTCTATATGCTCTTGCTGTAACATTATGTTCTGATAATATACAATAGGAAATTAGAAACAAATTAGGCTATATATACAGTATATACGGTATATACACACAAGTAAAATCACTCCAAATACAGAAATGTTGAAAATATCAAAACACATAGTATGACAGTAGCCCATTGCTCTAAACTCTTGTCCTTTTGATGTGGAAGATGGTTGGGAGGAAATCAGGTATTAGTTATTCTTAAAGGTAAAGTGTGTAGGATTTGGCGGCATCTAGTGGTGTGGTTGCAGATTGCAACCAACTGAGTACCCATCCTCTCACTTCTCTCTTTCCAAGACTGCGGTACCGTAGTTCTCCGACACGCTTGTGAAACTGCGGTATTGCGAGCCGCCGAGTGCAAAACCGTGTCGGAGAACTACAGTGGCCTTCAGGTAACGTAAACGAAAACGTGAAAGTCTCTCTCTAGAACCAGTGTTTGGTTTGTCTGTTCTGGGCTACTGTAGAAACATGACGGTGCAACATGGCGGACTCCATGAAAAGGATCCGCTCCCTATGTAGATATGAAGGGCTCATTCTAAGCTAACGAAAACATGATTCTTAGTTTCAGGTGATTATACACTAATGAAAACATAGTGATTGATATTATATGTCATTTTTGCCAATAGATCCCCCCTAAATTTTACACACTGTTCCTTTAATGCTGGAGTATGCTTGAAAACAAACTAGTTTGTACAAAGGGTCTGTCAACCACGTTGGCGTGGTGGCAATCAAGTGTTTATACCTGTTTTGAAGGGCCACAATCAAAAGTAATATAATGGTTTAAAAATTGGGATAAGGACGCACATTTTCAGATCTGTTATCTCTCTTAGAAGGTATTTAAAGTGTTGAGGTAATTGTGGGAAGAATATAAAAGAAGCTTGAGAGAGAAGTCCAAACGCTTCCTACTTTCTCACCTCCGCACAACTGGCCAATCTTTGCGTTAAGTGGCCGTGCTTGTCAGATTGCCGGTTTTGTAAAAAGCTCAGAAATTTGTCGGATGAACTTCCGGTGTCGGAAAGGTGTCGGGAGAGAGGAATTCAGATTCTTTTCGACCATCCACCCAGCACTTTTTTTGGTGCATGCTGACACCTTTAGCATGGGATGTCGAAGTGTAGTCTGAGATCGGACCAGAGTCTTGAACTAGTAGCAGAGGTCTGGGGGAAAGGGTAAATCCTGAAGGAGCAAGCTACTGCTGCGATCTATGCCAAGAAGTTCATCGTCCAGATTTCACACCCGGGGGTCACAGTTTTTCCAATATGATCGACAGATCTCGGTGCGGGAATCTCGTCCCTTGAAGGAGTACTAACTCAGTTTTGAGCTTTTAGATCAGTGGTTTGTTTGTGACCCCTTAAAACATAGCAGTATCCTTGTGAATCCTCATCACAGGTCGTATGCATATACATTGTGAGAAAAGACTTTCTCTTCTCAGATTGTTTAATTTGAATATTTTTTAAAGGCCTGAAGACTGTACAGTAGAAAAAAGATTGGAAAAACAGTCTGAACGTGTATGCAAATTAAGGTTTCTTTTCTTATTATTTACCTGCAACCCCTTATATTAACCCTTCGACCACTTTTTTAGGGGTCCCCAGGTTGGGAACCGTTGCTTTTAGATGACGCCCACTGAAGGTTGTGTAAAGCCTGCAGCGACGAGTTGCACCGATCAGCCACGATTCCTCAAAATCGTTCGTTCGGCGGCTTCTGCAACGCTCTCTGTGAACAGATGGAGACCGCCTGTTGTGACACATGGATAAACACTGTACATGAATGATGCAGCACCCTCACAGGGATGCGGAAACACTATCACTATGCATCATCTTATCAGAGAAATTGACAGATAAACAGATAGAGAGCAACCCATGCTCGGGAATGCCCCCCCCCCCCCCCCCCCACACACATACTGTACTGCATGCTTCACCTTCAAACACCTAAAATCTGGCACATCCTCCAGTCTCCTCATTAACTTTCTCTCTCTCTCTCCTTCCCATCTTTACTCTCATCTTCCCCCCGCCTTCATTCTCTCCGTCATTCAGACATCTGTGTGGTGGCTGTGGAGATAAGCAGGGGAGTTATCTATCGGACAGCTAATTCAGAACGGTTGACACAGCACAGCTGATACGCATCTAGCGTGTCTGTATGTGTGTGCAGGTTTTAGAGGAGGAGTGTGCGGGCAGGTTTCTGATAAAGATTAGTGTTCATTTGTTGAAAAAAAGACCACCAAAGTACGGGGTGTGATCTGTGTGTGTGTGTGTGTGTGTGTGTGTGTGTGCAAAATGTAAGAGCAGATCCTGATACTGCTTATTTGCACCAACAAAACCAAAGCAATTTCCTAGTGTATACCTCTTACACCTGGCAATTAACACGATTCTGATTCTGATTCTGATTCTGATCACACGGCTACACATCACACATTCACATACGCACATTCAAATACAAAATGAACTCACCACAGGCACTTTGAAAAGGTGACTCTTTATTTTCTAATCATTATACTGTATATAATATTCCTTCTCTCTAGATATAGGTAATCATATTTATATCATGTAAGTAAAAGTGTGCTTTTATTCACAGCGTGTGTCCGTGTCAGACCGCTGTTAGTTGGAGGTTTACATTATAAAGTATACAGTGAAACTGGCTGGCAGCTATGTGTGTGTGTGTGTGTGTGTGTGTGTGTGTGAGCTTTGAGTTATACAGTCAGTGTGCCTGTGTATAGAAAGACAAATGTGAGTGCCAGCATGTTTCTGCATGCATGTGTGTGTGTGTGTGTGTGTGTGTGTGTGTGTGTTTGTAAAGGACTAAGTTATCTCATGATAGGGCTCAGAGGTATGGAGCAGGATAAAAAGCTGCCCATTGACACAGATTTCAGAACAGTTGATCACCTTTTACCTTTAAACACATCACCCATCATCGCCACGCTTTTTAGGTGTTTGAAAATTATGACCCACATTTTTTTTTGGGGGGGGGGAGGGGGTTAACTGTTAATGCTGCTTCAGGTTCCAACTGCACATTTGTCTTTAGGCTTTCGTTTTTCACTTTCAGCGTCGCTGCAAGGCAACACCGATGATCCCCAGTGTCACCCCTATTTACTCTGTCCATCTCCATCTGAATAGTTTCACCTCAAAGCAAACTGCTACAATGCCTGCAAGATACACTCCCTGAAAAAAAAACCTTTTTGCTTTTTGCCAGGTCATTGCTACACATATAATAAACACAATAATAATAAAATAATAAGCTTTGTTTTTTTTACTGATATTCTGGATCTTTTAGTCTGATTTTGTGGTAATTACAAAGTTAAATGTCACTAACTTCTCCATCTCTTCTCCTGAGTTTGTGTTCTGGCGTTTGTTTTCTAACAGTCCTCAGGTCAGTTTGAAATGGACAAAGCAGGTAACAATCATTTAACTGTTTGGATCTTTTTGTATTCTACTTTAAATAACAAGACTAAAGAGTCTACAGCCATGCTAGCGGCTCTGTGAGGCTGCACAGTGGTGCTTTGAGCTAAATGCTAACATCAGCATGCTAACATGCTCACAGGGACAATGCTAACATGGTCGTGTCTAGAAGGTAACCCACAAGTTGCAAAAAGTCTCACGAGACTCGCTGCCTGACAACCTATCCTGAGGTCGTATCTAGAAGGTAAAACTCTTGCAAGATGGTTAAGGTTGGTTATTGACCTCGAATGGTTAAGGTTGGTCATTGACCTTGAATGGTTAAGGTTAGGCATTGACCTCGAATGGTTAAGGTTGGTCATTGACCTCGAATGGTTAAAGTTAGGCACTGACCTCGAATAGTTAAGGTTTGTCATTAATCTCGAATAGTTAAGGTAAGGCATTGACCTTGAATGGTTAAGGTTAGGCATTGACCTCGAATGGTTAAAGTTAGGCATTGACCTCGAATAGTTAAGGTTTGTCATTAATCTCGAATAGTTAAGGTAAGGCATTGACCTTGAATGGTTAAAGTTAAGCATTGACCTCGAATGGTTAAAGTTAGGCATTGACCTCGAATGGTTAAGGTTAGGCATTGATCTCGAATAGTTAAGGTTATGACCTTGAATATTTAAGGTTAGGTATTAACCTCGAATGGTTAAGGTTAGGATAGGTCATCAGGCAATGAGTCTCACGAGAGTTTTTGCAAGACACGACCCTATCCTAACCTTAACCATTCAAGGTCAGTGTCTAACCTTAACTATTCGAGATCAATGCCTAACCTTAACTATTTGAGGTCAATGCCTAACCTTAACCATCTCGCAAGAGTTTTTGCAACTTGTAGGTTAGCATCTAGACACAACCTGCTAATATACTAATGTTTAGCAGTTTAGCTGTTGGTTGTTTGCTAATTTTGACCTGATGATGGCGCTAGAAGATGAAAAGTTATGGGATGACCAAAGTTATTACAGTTCATCTTGAGGGACACGTGAATGTCTTTTATAAATTTTTTGGCAATCCATCCAATAGTTGTTGAGACACTTCACTTAAAAACGGCAAATGTCAATCGCACGGTGGCGCTAGAGGAAAAGTCAGGGGATCACCGAAGTCAGCAGGATTTATCCTCTGGGCACAGTGGATATCTGTACCAAATTTCATGACGATCCATTTAAATTTTGTCAAGACATTTCAGTCTGGACCAAAATGGTTTGGCCATCCATAGAGCCAAGCTGCTAGCATGGCTAAAAACCCTACGGCCTGTGCACGTTTTGGGCTAATATACCAAAATTGTGATTGTTCTGCTATGCTTGGTAGCCTGACTACCCATTACAACATGGCTCAGTAGAAAGTGATGGGCAATTTGGTATCTGGGGCATGGCTTTCTCAGATGAGAGTTTGACTCATACAAAAATCTGTAGTAATCCAATATATCACACATACATTGTAGAAACTGGTCTGAAAATGTACTCTGTATCTGTTGGGAATTTCAACAAAAACTGATCTCAACAAGAATCAGATCATCTTTTTGTGATTTTCACTCATAACTCCAAAACACTTGTTCAAGAAGAAGAAACCTTCGCTGTTGCTACGGCTCATAAGCAATTTATGCAAGAGGGAGCCTGAATGCACCTGATGCGGAGCGAAACTCTCGGAGCCTGGTTAAACACCCTGCCATTTTTGGGCCTTTCATCCATGGTCAGTCAACCATGCCAGCCTCGGATATGTTCTGCATGTAAACAACACTGTGTGAACGCGGGGCTTGAGGCGAAACTGTAAAAAAAGCAGATTTTAATCGCTCTGTACTTCCTGTCAAAATAATATGTGTAAAATGCGAGACAGGTACGAAATCTCTCTAGCTAAAGGACTAAAGCCTGGCACAAAAAAAAAAACAGGAAGAGGGCAGTCTGGAAAACGGGCTTAATAGGCACCAAGGCCAGAATAATTCATGAAATCATGGCTGATGTTTTAATCTTAGATTCTGTTTAGGGAAACCAACAATTTACCCGTCTAGAATCTCTCCGTGTATCGTCCCACATTTACAACATTTAGTTCTAATTGGCAGTACAAGTGGGACGACCTCTCGCATCATCTGAAAGAAGAAGCTCCTATAGACAAATCCTCAGCAACACAATAGTTTTACAAGCCAGTATTGCAGACGAGATAGTCCCCATTTTGGCTGATTTTTTGGGAGGGTTGAGAACACGAGGAACAGCAGGCTACGCCAGGTTGTGCTGATTCAAGACCAGCTGTCATTAGAGACTCGATAGATTATTGTCTATCCTGCTGAGCCCCCTCTGCCGATCCTAAATCAGCCTCGCAGACGAGAGACGGCGAGTCAGTTCTGAACAACGGTTGCGTCGAAATAAAAGGCCAACAGTCCAGACAAATTATTTTCCCTCTTAGCCTCATAACATAAACTCATCATGATTACATTTTTTTTATCACAATATCAACCAGAAACCACTGACTCCAGAACAGTCCTTGTATCTTGTATGGCTGCGTCTGCTGAGGAATGATCGGGGCAGTTAGCTCTAAAACTGATCCCAGCGCAACCGTTAGAGGTCGTGGGAATGCAGAGAGGAGGTTATACTGGAAGCCCCATGGCTGATCTGGGAGCTGTCTGAAGGCAGGACAGGCAGGCACTGGGTGCATGGGTGAGGAGAGGCTAACTGCACACGCGCGCACACACACACACACATACACCACACACACACACACTTACATATGAATATTAACACACACAAACATGCAGGCACATAACTCCACCCGTAAGCCCCCCTCACACAGTAACCTTGTACGTGTCAGTGTGTGTGTGTGTGTGTGTGTGTGTGTTGGTAAGAAGTGCAACATGTAGAGTGCTTTATAGCGTGTGTTTGTCTATTCCATTAAATTCACATTTCTCAAACAGTTCTTCTGCTCCTCCGTGTTTGATTAGCTGGCTCAGTGTACTCAAAGTAGTTCCAGTGAGGAGCGACACATCAGCGACAGAAAACAGTTTGTTGTTTTTTTTTTCCTCCCAAAGAAACACTTACAATGATTTTTTTTTCCAAACATGACACAGTGATTTTTCTTTTTAACAGGACACACTTATCCCCACACCACACTGGCCTGAAGCTGAGAGTGTGTGTTTCTAGTGTGCACAAATAAACATCTGTGTGTATGTTTGTGACCATCATGGAGTGTGTGTGTATTGCTATGTGTTATGTTCTTGTGTTTCTATACTTATGAGGACCTATATCCCACACAAAAGGGTCAAGGGTCATTTACACTTCAAAGGGGACATATCATGACTTTTCCAGTGCTTGTGCACATACATTTGGGTATCTGGAGTGGCTACCAACCAACAAACTGTGAAATGAGACAACCCAGTCAGTTTTTTTTATGGGCTGCCTTGATCAGAGAGCATGTGATTCAACAAGCCATTCAGATTTGGCTCCCCTTCCGATGTCACATGCAGGCTCATGAGAATATATCACCCACAGATTGAGGACTACCTTTGCAAAGGTGCACCATATTTTTCTCGAAAGCCAATCAGACCAGATTGGGCTTTTTCAGGAGGGGGTCTTAAAGAGACAGGAGCTAAAACGGAGGGTGAATATAGGTATATTTAGACAGAGAGTATGTGAAAAATAAGGTGTTTTTTTTAACATTAAAGCATGTAAACATGTTCTAGTAGGAACCCAAAATACAAGTAAGAGCCTTAAATGAGGCATGAAATGTCCCCTTTAAATTAATTTGGGTTTTATTCTAAAATACAATTGTGTGATATCATTATTTAATACACGGCTTTGTTGAATACTCAATTCTGATTGGTCAATTATGGCATTCTATGGTCTGTTATTTCTTTATAGCAGACTGTTGCTATGTATAACAGACCGTTGCTATGGAAAAAGTTCTTATCTCAGACTTTGGCGAACCAATTTTTGTGTCAAATTATTGATTTCTTAAGTAAGTAGCCGTGTAATAAGCGGGATAATGTACAGCAAGACGGTCATTGTTGTGAAATTAACCCCTTCAGAGCGATGCAACAATGACCGGCTCGCTGCACATTATCCCTTACTTAATCACAATACGTATGCTCAAGGCTTCCTTCAGAGCACCAAACTGCCTTGACGTGTTACCTCTTAACTTTAATTTGAAAGTGTCAACAGAGGAGCTCTTTTTGGAGCCACAGTGAGAAGGAAGATGATAAAATGTAATAACATTTTAACCCTCTAAATAGGTGTTACAGAATACATAGGAGTGCAAACAGCAAAAGCAATGTAACACAATCCATCATGGTAGTCCTGCAAAAAACATTACTTCTGTTAGATCTAAAATCTTCATTTTTTTGGGGACACTGTTGAACAGGCTGTGGTTCAAATCTATGGTATTTTTGAGGTTGTGGTTGAGTTACATTGTAAAAAGTTTCTATGATTTTGCCCCTGTCAGTCTTAACAGAAATGGGTACTTTTAACCTTCATAAAAGTATTTGTTTTTACAGACTGCTGAATTGGATTGCATTACTCAGCCCCTGTAGTGCATCGGGTGAATACGTCCTCAAAAGTATAGCAACCTGAATGCGTGTATGTGTGTGTGTATTGCACTTTCAGTGTCCCGCTGATGCACTGTAAAGTCGACCTCTGGCACCAGTGAGGCGAGGTTAATGTCCACGAGAGATCGTCCGAGCGCTCCACTGTCTCTTCCTCTCCTCCTGTCAGGAGGCTTCAGATGTGATCGAAAAACAACACAATCTCACAAACCACATCAAAGTAGAAAATGAAACTAGAATAATAGAATATTACAAAGACTACGACCCCCTGCTCCCCAACTCTGCTCCCTTTCCATCAAACCCCCCGGTAATAGATTAATAACTATAATATGTGACAGAGTTTGTCATCCTCTGCACAGTGGCACCTTTAGAGTAGAATATTTTTTTTTTTTACTAATAATACAATTATTTGTTGTTGATATCAGAGTATCAAAGCTGTATGGCGGTAAGAAGAGGTCTCAAAAAGCACCCTGCGCTCTATTGGAGTAAACATCGTTAAACACAGCACAGGCTCACGGGCCCTCACGCCCTTGTAAGGCGTCTTAAATGTAGCAGTATCCCTACGGAGTATAGAGATTAGGGTGCCGTTTGAGACTCGATTAGAGATAGAGCGAATGTAAGCACTGGAAGCGGATGGATATGGCATGCATGGTTTGAAAAGGTCAATGCTGACATGGCTCATGGATGCGGTTCTGAACTCTGACCCCTGATGGACCCTCAGGATCCGAGGGGCCTCTGATGTGCTGAGCTACATAGCTACTACTGCTGAGTCAGTATACTGCAGGAAATCCTATGCAAAGAAAAGAGTGCTTGGAGCAGTGACGCTATGATCTAAAGCTAACCTGGAGGCCATGATATACAGGAAACATTTTTAGTAATATTTGGCACCAAGTATGATTAACAATATTCTGCTAATATATGTTTGATCCTTAAGCAAATAATTCTTAATTAAAATTATCCTACCTCTGCTTAAGGCAATACGCTTAATCTCTAATTACTTCAGAAAAGTTACCCATCTAACCTAAAGTTAGCCCGAAAAAAGCAGCTAAAGGCTAACCCGTAGGCTAGCTAACATGAGTCTTTTTCTCTACCCACGCTCCTCTTTTGCATGAAGCGTGTTATATCGTTAGTTAGCTATTCAGCTGGTTTGAAAACGGTTGTCCGCGTGCAAACATATTTTGCCTTTCCTTCCACTTTAACACCCTTAAAACGACGCCGCTGCAGCGCTGAGCGTAAAAAGCCCTTGTGTGCTCCTGTCCTTTAAAAATTAAAAGCCCTTGCTTGGAGAAAAGCAGTTTTTTTTCATCCCTTTCACAGCCCACGACAACTGCTGATGTTGTATGTTAGCTTGCAAAATTAATATTTACATAATGGAGGACAGCAAGAGCGAGTCCGCGGTGATGCACGTTTGTCCCTTTAAGCTCCCTTTATGGCGTAAAAGACAGCGGATAAAACAGCAGCGTCATAAATTAAACAGTGTGACTGAGATTTAAAACATCTTTTTATTGTCAGGGTAATAACTCTCAAAGTGTGACGGTTTCAGCTTGGTGATGTTTCATGGTTAGTTTATACAAAACAGTGCAATGGTGGCTTAGGGAGGTAAAGAAGGAAACAAAAAATGCATTTTTTTCCCCCCTCTTTGAGTTTCACACTCACTTTTTACTCACAGCCCCAGAAAAAAGTTTGAGAAAAATGCTGTTAACATTTACACTAGCTACTAATGCTCTCTCTCCACAACTCTCCCTTTCTCTGTTTTATGGCTATTTTGTCTCCTCCCCTTGTATCTGTGTATGTGTGTGATCAGATAGTGATGTGTTAAATGGTTTAATGCGAACTCAGACGACACAATCTGTAATAAAGTGTTGCAAAATACGCCTTTTTGGGTCTTTGAATGTGTTGCAACAGCCTGCTAATTCTTTGCCAACGTTTACATTGGACAGAGGTAGCGATAGATCCAGTGGAGAACTGACTGTGCAAATTGCTACATATATATGGTATAATAAGACAAGAAAAAGAGAAGTACTTAAAGAACATGATTTCAAAAGCAAAAATAAAGCCCGATAACGTGTATTTTCAGGCAGTGTATCCTCATACAGCGGTTCGTATGATATCTTCTGAAATGTTATTCCTCATTTTCCGTGCGTTTTCCTACGAATGTCCTGCAACATGTGTCAATTTCCACTCGTTACACACATACAGTCTTTTCAAAATAAACAT
Organism: Sebastes umbrosus; assembly: GCF_015220745.1. Classification (NCBI taxonomy): domain Eukaryota; kingdom Metazoa; phylum Chordata; class Actinopteri; order Perciformes; family Sebastidae; genus Sebastes; species Sebastes umbrosus. The sequence continues at coordinate 8,504,660 of NC_051282.1, read as the reverse complement.
CTGTCTTCACGGGAAACAACTTGGTTAGGTTTAGGCAACAAAACTACTTAGTTAGGTTTAGGTAAATATCAACTTGGTTAGGTTTCGGTAAAGATCAATGTGGTTAGGTTTAGGAAAAGATCAACTTGGCTAGGTTTGGGATAGATCGACTTAGTTAGGTTTAGGAAAAGATTGACTTGGCTAGGTTTAGGACAGATTGACTTAGCTAGGTTTAAGAAAAGATCGACTTAGTAAGGTTTAGGTAAAGATCGACTGGATTAGGTTTTGGTTAAGATCGATTTGCTTAGGTTTAGGTAAAGATCGACATGGTTAGGTTTTGGTTAAGATCAACTTGGTTAGGTTTAGGTAAAGATCAACTTGATTAGGTTTAGGTAAAGATCAACTTGATTAGGTTTAGGTAAAGATCAACTTGGTTAGGTTTAGGTAAAGATCAACTTGATTAGGTTTAGGAAAAGATCAACTTGGCTAGGTTTGGGATAGATCGACTTAGTTAGGTTTAGGAAAAGATTGACTTAGCTAGGTTTAGGATAGATTGACTTAGCTAGGTTTAAGAAAAGATCGACTTAGTAAGGTTTAGGTAAAGATCGACTGGATTAGGTTTTGGTTAAGATCGATTTGCTTAGGTTTAGGTAAAGATCGACTGGATTAGGTTTTTGGTTAAGATCGACATGCTTAGGTTTAGGTAAAGATCGACTGGGTTAGATTTTGGTTAAGATCAATTTGCTTAGGTTTAGGTAAAGATCGACTGGGTTAGGTTTAGGTAAAGATCGACTTAGTTAGGTTTAGGTAAAGATCGACTGGGTTAGGTTTAGGTAAAGATTGACTTGCTTAGGTTTAGGTAAAGAACGACTTAGTTAGGTTTATGTAAAGATCAATTTGGTTAGGTTTAGGAAAAGATCGACTTGGTTAGTTTATTTGGGTTAGGGTTAGGGGTTAACCCTGGTAACCCAGATTGCCGTTTGGGATAAAATAACTCTGGAAGTAATTTAAGTATTGAAGTTACGTGTAAAAAAAATCAACGTTGACTTCTGGTTTCACACGGGGTATGAACACCGGTCTCTTGGGAGAAAGTCTGATGTTTTTTGACCCACCCCTCCACCCCGACCTCCTCCCTATGCGCGACAGTCGCTCTTTATTCTTCCTAGTTCACGATTACGTGGATTATATACGAATTGATTTTGTGGGATATATACGAGTTACAGCGCATTAGTTTTTGTAGGTATAGCTATGAACGTTGTATGGGAACAGCCTGATTTAGGTCACTGAAACAAGTGTTCCAGGATGTTTCAAATGGGGAATTGATCAGTCAAAACAGCACAGATACAGTATGTAGCTATTCATAGAGATTGCATTACTGTATTGTTTTCATCTCTCCACTTATCTAGCACTTTATCATCCCAACACTGCATGGCGTCAATACTGAATGGTGCCACACAGTATACAGAGTGTGTCAGAGAGTGCACCAACTTTGTATTCACTGTTTCTATGGGTATACATCTGAGAGAGAGCAAGAACAAGAAGGATGAATATAAATGCATTGATGTGTCTCAGAGTACAAACTGTACAGGTGTTTGAAATAATGATAGGACCATGACAGCCAGGAGACATGTGTGTATAGGCTTGTGTGTGTGTGTGTTGTATTTGTGCAGATGCATACAGTATGTGCACATATAAGGAAGATAAAGAGGAGGAGAGGCTGTGAGTGGCAGCTGAATGGATGGAGCACAAATCCTCTGAATAATACATGAGACTTCTGCCAATTCCATCTATTTATCTTTAAATTGTGCGCCACGTACAAATTCATTTTCAGCCGATTGGAGAAGAGAGATGTGTACTTTAGACTGAAGGGAACATTTTCTCAGTGTTTATTTTCTGCAGCTGAAATCTTTGACAATTGTTCTGGCAATAAAAGACAACTTTATATTAAATTCATCTGAAAGATTTTCACCAAGAGGTAGTGGGCAAACAAAAAAAAAAGTGTCCATCTGTTTGTTTAATGTCTTTTTTGGCTCTGCCTTAAAGCATATTCACAGCTCAGCGGTCTCCTCTCCAAGGTACCCTGAACCAACAACCTCCAGAAAACCCTAACTAGTCTACGAGCGACACCAACGGAGGACGGGACCTAAAAGAGAAAGAGAGGGTGGTGTGCAGAGGGTGGCAGTGAGGTGAGTTATGGGGCTACACAGAGAAATGTGGAAGGTGAAAAGGTGACGAGTGAAGGCGGACAGACAAGACAAATATTTGATCATCTCTTTAAGTTTTAGGTGAAAAAAATAAATCAAGAGATGACTTGTGTGGCTGAAATCAGGGGTAAAAGGAAGCACCAATGATCTAACGTTACCATCTAAAAGAGATTTTTGTTGAGTCACACCTTTTCTCCCCCGTAACAGCTGATCTGTAGTCAGTGTTTCCCTTCATCAAAAAAAAACAACACTACGCAGGTTTAACAACTGACCTGGGATCAGAGAGATGGGGGTTACCAGGGATGAGCTCAATTCAGATTCAGTTCAGTCAGCTATGAAGTGAGCTTTTCCATCAATCAATATGAAAGTATATACAATATGTATAGAAAATAATAACTAGTGCCCCAGATGTGCTGCCATAAAATGGACAAACTGCATCTTCAATTTATGTTTTGAATCCCGCTGAACTGAAAGTGAATCAATCCCGATCCTGAGGTGTTAACGTCCGCGCTTTTGAATAATCAAGAGAGACAGCTCGGAGCTCTGAGGCTGTTCCCTGCACTGATCCAACTGCTATCCAAAAGGGTCAGGAGGACAGAGGTCAAAAGGCCAAAGATCACGCAGAGTCTCTCACCTCTTTCCTCTTCTCCTTTAGTTCACATTATTTTCATTTTTTTTAAGGAGAAGTTGCCCCAAACAGCAAACCACTTACGATATGCTTTTGGTCAATACCGTTTCCCCCTTCGAAAAAAGCCAATTTATGAACATAACACTCATGAACATAAATTGAATGTGCCTTCATAATGTAAGGAGTTACAGGTATAACTACAGTGATATGTGGTAAAGTGGAGTTGGGAACAACTTCTCCATCAAAACCGACCCTGCTACACACACTGAAACTCTCACAGGGCTCAGGATTCACAGTTCAAAGGCTAAAAGTTCACAGTTCACAGTCAAAGTTTATCAAACCCAGCTCCCACCCCCGTAACCCTGTGTGTCCCCTGCTTTAGCTCGCACTCCCCCTGTATTTCTCATCCTCCTCCTCTTTGATACTCTGATTGGGCGATATATCTGCAGCCAGCACCTCTCAGACGGGCGTGGTCCTGCGGTTGGGGTCCTTGCTGTCTTTAGTGAGCGTGCTGCTCTGGAGGAACTCCCTCTCCGAGTTGAGCAGCCCGCCCATGCCACCGCCAGGTTTGGTGCCGGAGTTTCCCGCCTCACGCGGGTACAGCGTGTACATGGGCATCTCGGAGGCGGCGGGCCCCGTGTAGCCGCCCTTCCCCAGCGGTGATGTGTCGCGGCTCGGGGCCTCGGAAGAACGCACGCTGGAGCGACGCCGGAAACGGTAGCGATAGGAGGGGATGCGGCTGAAGGCGGACTTTTTGATGAGCTCGGTGCGGGACTTGGCCCGTAGCTTGCGGTGCTTCTCGATGAACATGTGCACGGCTAACACACCCACCATTTCTGCCATGATGAAGGAAAGGGCGCCGAAGTAGAAGGACCAGCCGTAGGAGTAGGACTTTTTGCTGTCACTCTGGCCCGGGTCGCCCGAGTTGGCTGAGATATAGACAATAATTCCTATGATGTTACTGAGACCTGGAAGGGAAGGACAGGAAGAGAAAAATATTAAGAGATGGGAGTGGAAAGGGTGCGAAGCGTGACCTACTCATCCAGACAAACAGCACATGTCAAAAGGTGCAAGAGACAGTGATCCGTTAGTAAATGACATCCAAGCACAAATATATAATTAATGCACAAGAATAAATAAAAAGACCATACGTCTATAGTGTTTCTAGCAGCTCTGTGACTTTCTCACAGCAGTGCTAGAACTAAATGTTAACATCTACATACTAACATGTTCACACTGATAGTGCTAACATGACGATGTTTGGAAAGTATATGTATATGTTCATGTTCAACATCTTAGTTCAGCGTGATAGTAGCTAACTAAGGTCATTAGTTTTGCAGGTATTTGGTCATAAACCAAAGCATTGGACAAATTAAAGGGATAGTTTGGGTGTTTTGTAGTGGGGTTGTATGAGGTACTCATCCAGAGTCAGTGTATAATCTACAGTAGATGACAGTCGGTACGCCCCCAGTTTGGAGAAACAGACCGGAATTACTGCGTGGAAGCAAAGCAATGTACTGCTGCGGATGGGGCCGGCAGCAAAACGTATTTTAGCCTCCTAAAAGAAAGGTCTACCTAAAAAAATCAATATCAGTTTAACTGTACACTATGTTTAGAATATTTTCGCCGGTTTACCTTACCGCTCTGCTGCTGCCTTGATTGGTTAATTTGTTTGTGCTATTGTGTGACTTTGGTGAATCTGAACTAACCAAAGTCACACAATAGCCCAAACAAACTAACCGATCGAGGCAGCGGTAAACCAGCAACTCCCGTGTTCTGCGAGGTAAAATTACATCTTTTTTTTCAATGGAGTCTCGTGGCTTTGGTGAGAGCATAGATGGAAAAAAAGGCTTCAGTTCCCCGTTGGAAAGGGCTGTCTGACGGCAAGGTAAAGCTGTGAAAATATTCTAAATATAGCGTACACTTAAAGTGATATTGATTTTTTTAGGTGGGCCTTTCTTTTAGGTGCTGAAATATGTTTTGCTGTCGGCCCCGTCCACAACAGTATGTTGCTTTGCTCCTGTGCAGTAACTCCTGTACCTCATAGAACCCCACTTCAAAACACCCAAACTTTCCCTTTAACACTTTGACCTGATCATGGCGCTATATGGAAAGCTAATGGATTCAAAATTATTACTATTCATCCAGAGGGGGACGTGAATGTCTGCACCAAAATTCATGGCAATCCATTGAATAGTTATCGATATATTACAGTCTGAACCAAAGTGGTGGACCGACCGAGACAGTTAAAGATGTGATAAAATAGCAGATTAGTGAGAGTAAAAGTGAATGAAAATTTGAGAGAGAAAAATGTGAGAGCAAAAAGCTTTGAGAAGAGGACGACGGGGAGACCAGCCAAATGAAATCAAGCAAAGTAACGGGAGGAGAGCATCGGATGGAAACGTTGGAGAGAGTCATTGCACACAGCTGGGCTCTCTTATTCCATATCATTAGTCCAGAATACAGTGCTCATGCAGTGTGGTGGAACGCACAGAATGGGGACAATTAGCCAGCTGTAATTAACCAGAATCAGCCCCGCACTATTGTGGTAAATAATTACCAATTTGGCTCCATGAATTTACTACAAAACCCAATGGGACCCTACACATCCCACTGAACAGCAATTACTGTACAACCCTTTGTATGTGTCAGGGGCAAGAGCTTAAGTGTGTGTGTGTGTTTATGGGAGACCAAGTGTCAGCATCCGTGTGATAGATTACGTGTGGGAGCATGTATGCGTGTTGACACTCTTCACACCCTCACAGTGCATCACAGCGGCATCATGGTATTCTAGCTGATTGATTAATCAGCTGCTGCGCCCAATTTCCACTCTCTGGCTCCTCACACGGGCACTTCTGTGTGCTTTAGATGCCTGACGGGCTCCTTCTACAAATATTAGAGTGCTGCACATCTTCTGTTCAGAGTGGCTCAACAGTATACACACACTCTTTGACACATACACACACATACTGTACGGTAGCCCCTTGTTGCTACCTCAAAATGCAGCGTCCTTATATTTAAATTTAGAATTATGGAAAGTCCCTGAGTTCAGACATATATTTGAACCTGCTAAGCTCCTTCTATTAGTGAAGGGTATTGTTTTAAGTCATTCGGTTGGTACTGCAGCTAAGATGGCTGCTATACTGTGTTTAACAGTGTTGTCATGGAGATGAGCATCAGTACACTCACATATTACGGCTTGCCGCACCTCTCGCACTCTGCTCACAGATAAAATAATTCTCATGTCCACTACAACCACATACAGTATATATAAGTCTGAAGTTGCTATTTTAGATGTACGGAAGGAGATTACATAGGATTCATTATTTTTATTAGTTTGGGATTTTATAAAATACTTTTAATTTTTATATAACAAAAAGAAATCACATCATAAAAGTACCATTTTTTTTTTTTTTTTAATTACTCTTTTTTATGTCACAGAGGGACTTGTTTTTGGATCAATTTAAACAGATTTGCACCTTTCAATCAAATTTAAACCCTGATGCTAAGAACCTATTTACTTATTTTCCTGTGGGGTCACTGCAGTGGTAAAAGTAATAGGAAACATCAGGGAGAAGAAAAGAAAACATAATACAAGTAAAAAAAAAAATTAAACATTTCATCAGCGATATTAGCAAACGACAAAATCAATACAACGTAAATATAAAACATGTTCAGCCGAGAAGGTTAAAATTCAAGCTAAAATGTGACAATACTTGATCAATAGCCAATTCATTTTAAACAATATAATCAATATGTAAAAGATGTGTCCTTCAGTGAAGAGCAACACTTTCCTGCTCTAAATGCAGGAACTACTTTATGCACACTGGTGCACTGATGACTGATAACCACTCTTATTAAAAAGAGAGGACACACGCAGTGCAGACTGACCTGCAGAGACGAAGAAGATTCCTGCACTGAGGATGACATTGTGTCGGCTCCGGTAAAACTCACTGGCGGCCACACAGAGCCCCCCCAGGAACAGCAGACCGACGCTCATGATGGGGAAGATACTGGAGGCACGCACAGCACCTGTACACACATACACATGAAGAAGAGTGGAAACACGTTTATAACTGAAAGGTACAAACATTTGCCTTTCAGACTCTGCAGGATGAAACTGATGAAGGATCATTTGTGTTGGAAGTGCAGAATGGAAGAAAGAACTCTCCTACATTATATATATTCCGGGTCAAAGTTATGGAAGTCATGTGTGGATTGTTTGTTTCAACAAACCCTATTACAGCATCTACGCTAACCTCTTCAGGAACAAACAGTCGCCTCTCTGTGTCGTCACGTCACACACACCTAAGCCACGCCTGCAGCTGCCAGGAGCTCCTCACAGGACGCTGATTGGTCCCAACCACAAATGCATTACTTGCAGCCTGACTAGATGGCTTTCTCGCGTGATCTTGTGATATCGCAAGAATCCAGCTGCCTTGCAGGGTAATTTGAAAATAGATAGATTTGAAAAATTGGGTAAAAGGGATGGTAGAGATAGCATTCTATGAGTCTATGCTCAGTAGATTAAAAGATAGTTTGGTAGATGAGGTTTCCAAATGGGGCATTTTTTTTTTTTTTTTTTTTAAATGTGAATGTTTAGATGTGCAGGTAAGAACCTCCTGTGAATGTGACAGTTTCATTTTATTGTTGACTTGATCTCTCAGTTTTGTATGGGCTCCTTATTAGTATTCATTTATTAATTTTTACTTTCTACACCATGGTTTTGATGTCTTCTCCCGTGACCCTGAAATAATGCAAAGATCTTCTTGATGCCATGTATCAACCCAAGATGTTGTCTGTGATGAATAGATTCCTTTAGAGACATTGCTACATACTTTAATTAAAGTACAAAAACAAGGTCACTGAAAATACTGCCAGCCTCTCGTCCCATTTAGTAGTAAATCTGCTAGTTTGCTTTATGGCAAGATTCAGGAGGATTTAGGGGAAGAAATTCTTAATCGACTAACACTCATTTGATTTTGTTGACCAATTGATTAGTTTATTTAATCGACAGATCTGTAAAACTGAGTTTCTCCACAAAGAATCACACAAAAACACCACATTAAAATCTTGTGTTTACCAGAGATGTGCTCTTAAGTTTCTTGGAAATAAATCATTCATGCATGAAAGAAGCATAAAAAATGACTAATCAACTAAAGAAATCTTAGTCGACTAAGACCAAAACTACCGATTAGTGGGCTAATCGACTAAGAGGGGGCAGCCCGAGGAGGATTATACATCTACTGTATAGCAGACAGTATATGGTACTAAGCAATGGGTCAGTGGGGAAAGAAACATTCACAATATTTGTAGAAGGAAACAAGAGAGAGAAAACAACCATACGGTTCACCATGTAAGGTTAGACAGTTTATAAAAAATACAACATTCCTACACGGATGGACGTGAATACTCTGAGTGAAGCTGAAAGTCAGAACATTAACGTCATTGTTTCATTTCAAATCCACCGTGCTGGAGGGCAGAGCTAAAACAAAGAAAAATGTGTCACTTTGCACACACACGAAGCACACACACACAAACACACACACAACACATGGGCCAGTGTGCTGCAACATGCTTGACTGAGTCTGAATCCAGAACATGTTAAAGCATTCAGAGGCCTCGCTTCAGAGAGAGAGAGAGAGAGAGAAGGATGGATGTAGAGGGAAAAGATGGACAAAAACCAAGACAGATGGAGAGTCACACTGACACATATGCAAGGCAAAAATAATGAATAGCAGAGATGATGAAAATGGAAGCGAGGCTGCAGTAGGAGTGAAATATTGGTCGGAAACCCATATGTGTACATGACGTGATAACATATTGAAGGATATTTGCAAAACAGCTTGTCACGCAGAGCTGAACTATGCGGTATGTTTAGATACGTTGAACAGCTGATACATCACAGGTGTATCATTACGAAAACAAAATGAAATCATCCGACCAGTAACGTGTTTGTATTTCTGAATCTCTTCTCTTTTGTGTTCCAAAACATTACTGACTGACAACTGCGGTGACCAGTGGTGTTGTGCGGCTGAGCGTATAAGCCCCGCCCCCGTGGCCCACACCCCTGGGCTGTATGAAATGCCGGTCACTAGGTCCCCGCTCCCCATTGGCTGGCCGGCTCTGAGGCCTGCGATCTAATTGGCTGCCTCTGGGGATGTTGCTCTGTGTTCAGTGGAGCAATGAAAAAGAAGCACAGGCTGAATCCATTTTCTCTTTTTCTTTTTTCCTTTTTTTGTGTTGCTGCTGTTTTCTCTCTCCGTCCATCTTTACTCTGTGTTTACTGTGGGGGAACGAACAGAAAGAGCCCCCTCCTCTCTGTTTACCACTAAACCACCTTCTCTCTATCTCTGCATCCTTTTTACTTCTGTCCGATTACTCTCTCTGTAAAGGTGCTCCCTCTTTTCTCTTTTACCATTTTCTCATCAGGACAATGTTTGTTCTCCTCATTTTTCACATGTATTTACTGATAAAACGGTGGCATCTGTTTATATCTCTTGTTCTCTCCATTAAGCCCTCTCCGTTCATTTATCTGGGATGTAATAAGAGTGTGAGCTCACATTTCTCCTTGTCAAACACTAGCTGTACTCTGCAATACAAGAACAGTGGTGTTTCTTTATTTTGCATTATCAAATGGTGAGGAATTTGACTTTTTGCAACGTGATATCATGCATGTATCCATCAAGTGCCAATTTAAGATTTCTTTTTACAAGATTCTTTTTTTAAAACAAGCCAGCTGGAACCATGAGAAGTCTGCCGGAGACAGTTTTTAACCAATTCATGGAGCAAATGTTAGCTTTATTAGCTGGCTACAGCTTATTAAATCTATTAGCGACAGTTGTCCTTGATAAATCTGCCCCCTTTATCATTGTAAACTGCATAATTGCTGGAATGAAAAGCTTGACAGGCGTAGTAGCAACAGTAACTGAGGCGGAGAGAACTTAACTAATGGTCAATTCAATCAATTCAATTCAAGTTGTAACCTTTCATGTTGGAATGGGTTAGTAGACTGGTATCATAAATCATGATTTCAGGGCTTCTGTTATCACATTGTCAGTTTAATGTTGCCTTGCGTGTTTTCAGTAGTGTAGTGGAGGGTATACGCTGGTATACGGTGTATACCCATCTCTTTTTCTGGCGGTTTACAGTATACCCACCTATCACCCACTTCCTCCTCGGTTACCTACCCATCTCTACCAGTAGTACACCCAACTTATCAATGAGTGTGTGTACTGTTACAGTGAGACACTGATATGCTCTTTTTCTTTAACCCACACGTTTCTTAAACTCAAGGTTATGTGAGGTTTAGACCTGTCCTCGACCAAAGAAATTCTTAGTCGACTAACACTGATACAATTTTGTCGACTAATTGATTAGTTGATTTATTCGACAGATCTTTAAAACTGAGTTTCTCCACAAAGAATCACACAAAAACACCACTGAGCTCCACGCGAATTGGAAGATACGAATTTGCTTCACAACCGGAAGTGAATGTTTTTTTGCAAAAAGAGTGAACGGGAGGCGAATGTTAATTTTGCGTATGTGTGACAGTGTCTTAAATCTTGTGTTTATCAGAGATGTGCTCATAAGTTTCTTGGAAATAAGACAAATCCTAAAAAAATGACTAAAGAAATGTTAGTCGTCTAATACCAAAACGACCGATTAGTTGACTAATCGGCTAAGAGGGGGCAGCCCTAGTGGGGTCACTTAGTAAGAAAACCATGTTGTGTGATATGTCTAAGATGAATATGAATATTGATTTCTTAAAAAACAGAGTCATATTTTGTGTCTGTACTCTCATGGTTGTAATTTTCAGTAAGTTATCAAAACAGTGAATAGAAGAAACACGATTGATTGATTCTTAGTATTAGTGACACTAGCAATGTTTATCCCTTTGTGTCCAGCAACGTTGATAGCACTCTTGACACCAAATAAAAGGTTGTTAATAGGTTTGACTGATAAATAGATGTTTAAAAATGGGTTTGAAATATATCATCATATCAGACTTACGGAGGAGGTATTCAGCAGCGTCTGCTTCGTAGTCGGCGTCCTCTGGGAAGTGATCAATCTTCTTACACACACCTCTGAATGTTCCTGCGGAGGAGAAACACAGTTCAGTTCAGTTCAGTTCAATTCAGTTCAGTTCAGTTCAGATCTTTATTGTTCCACAAGAGAACATTAAATACTATTTATTTTACTTTGTACTGGTTTCTCCAAGACTGGATTTCTACTAATTTGTTATATCATAAACCATGCAGACAGGTGAAGTCTTGATATTTGCTAAGTTCTCAGTACAAGTCAATCAATCCATACTGTATTTCCTAACTTACTCCACCTGTCTAGATGCTGGTTTTACGTTGTTTTTTTTTTCCTTTTCCCAACATCCCAACTGTAATTCAAACTTCATCTGAGTTACTTTCCAAGCAAGATTAACAAACTGGAAATGGACAAAATTGCAATGTAATTGCATTGTTATGGGAAGTTGTATCTTTCAACAGGGTGTTGCTTTCATAATTCCTTAATGGTCACAGGCGTGCCTTGCACTCATTACTCCAAATACTGGAATAAAAGCATATTGTATTGTTGTACTCATTGTCAGTAAGTCTAAAAAGAGCATCAGTTAAGTGTCCCAAATGAACTAAAACAGAAGCAGTATCTACACAGCAACATTAATGTATGATTCGGGGTTGTGTTCTTGATTAAACGATTAATCAGTTAGTCGTGAAAATGTCAAATATAATAGCAAAAAAAAAACACATGGAGCGGGATTGCTTTTGTCAATCAATAATCACTCATCTTCTTGTGTGATTGTACTGCATCAGATCCCATTTGCAGGAACATATACACATCCTGTACACGGATATGAATATACATCAAAAGCAGAAAACAACAGAAGAGAGAGAGAGAGAGAGAGATGACAGATGATGCAGGACGGAGCTGTAGCCTTCAGGGTATGTGTGGGGAACACCAATGAAAAGCCTTATCACACCCAACACACACGCACACACACACACACACACACAATTACCACTGTGAATACACAAACACACACATAGTCACTAAAATACAGACATCACGTGTACACACACATCAACCAAGCTCATTAAACTGATACATGAACACTATCAATCATGCATGTAAGTAAAAGCCTTCTGCATCTAGATTGTTTATATCACTGTGTGTCAGTTTGTGTGTGTGTGTGGGTGTGTGTTTGTGTTGTATTGACTTGGATGCAGTCTCCTACGAGCATGCCGTGTGTCAGCCAGAGAGTGACTCATCCCCCTTTGTACAAGTCCTCCACAAACACACACACACACACTCGTCCATCTGTGTGTGTGTGTGTGTGTGTGTGTGTGTGTGTACACTGCATGTAGCTTCGTTCCCACCCATCATTCAGTCCCATTCACACATGGTCAACACCACAGGGGACATGAGAGAGAGACGGAGGGGGGGAGGACTGAGGTGGGATGGAGGGGGAAGAGGAGAGAAAGCGAGATGAAGGAGGATGAAGAGAGAGGAAGTGCTGGCTGAAAGAGGTTTGGTGGTAAAACGGCTCGGGAGAATTAGAGAGAAACGGGAGGATAGAGGCTGGCGACGAACAACGGACGACTCAACCTAATTGCTTATTTGCATATGAAGAGGTTCTTTCCAGTACCCACACTCAGAAAAATCATTCACAAATTGATTCCTCCAGCTCATGCAGTCAGAGATAGTAACTAACCTCTGACTGAGACTCTGATTAACAGAAAAGACATTTATAGAGTGTTTGATATCTAGATTTAATAATCTGTAAAACGTTCATATCAATCAGAGTCTGTTTTGTCACACTCTTACACTGATAGATGTACCGCTAGTTCAACAAATACACACAATCATCCTAGCACACCCTCTTATCCTGTTCATACTTTCATTTCATGGCTGCATATACTTAAATCCGTGTCTGTATGTGCTTTTCAATTCAATTTCAATTTATTTTCTTACATATCATCAAATCAACAGAAGTTATCTCGAGAAGCTTTTCATATAAAGCCTTTTCCTGCCCTCTTCCTTCATTCTCTGTCCTGTCCAGTGATGATCCAGTGTTACCAGACCACATACAAATTGTTGGAGGAAAACCACACCAGAGCTGCAACGATTTTGTTGATTAAACGATCGACAGAAATAAGGCTGACCCGAATGCTTCAAAGCTTGGATCCCAAAGTACTCAACGTCCAAATCAGTACATGAATGCATCATGTTTTTTTTAATTTTTACCACAAAAATGATTATTATTAGTTTTTCTCAGATGGATAGCGCTGTTTGTACTGTGTAGAGGGTGTATGTTTGTCGTTGTGGCGCTGTCCAGGGTACTGAAACGGAGTGGAGGCCATTGATTGGCAGACAGTCTCAACAAAGCCAGGTCTCTTTATGTTGGCATAGTCTATTTATTCATATTATTTGTTTATAGGCTTACATATGAGCAAATACCTTCTTATGGGCTTTATCGCTGTAATTTATTTGATGTGATTATTGCACATTTTAAAGCTGTTTTTGTTTCAATAAAAAGGAAAATCTTTAATGGAAGTATGTCCTCATCTCTCATTAGACAATAACAGCAAAGTAAAACATCAATGATTAATGACCCGCAAGTTTGAGGAAAGTTTAACAGCTTGTGCTGTTGCCGTCTCCCCTCCCACCGCCATTTTAATGCACAGGCTTACCGGGGCTCAAGCCCGATGGCTGCAATGGGATGCTCTGCACGTAAAAGGTAAAGGCACAACGGCAGCAGGTTTTTTTTTTTTATCCCGACACAACCTGCCACAAGAGATAAATCTTTTTCTAGCTGCTGTATATCTGACTGAGATCTGTTTCTCTTACTGACTGACGGACTGACTGACTGAAGGATGAGAGGCGACTTTGAATATCGTTGAATATTTCTCACTGACGCTTCCAAGCCCCAAAAATGGCATTCGGATCAGTAACTATTTTTAATATTTTATGGACCGAAAGAATAATTCATTAATCAAGAATATAATCAACGGATTAATCTATAATGGAAATAATCATTAATTGCAGCCTTAAACCACACAGCTAATACCACCTTTAAAAGAATATTAAATAAGCCTGCTTTTATTATATATTATCTATTTTGTTGTCAAGAAACCCCAAGAAAAGACCAAAAGCAACAACAGCTTGGTTTCAACTGAAGACATGAATCTTTAAGTATAGAGAGTCATTTCTAAAAAGTTAAATTTTTGAAAAAGCTAAGTAATTTCCAGAAATTACTCAAACAGGAGCACATTTGTTGGGGACTATTTTCAGCTGAGGATTAAGACACATTTGGTGCACTAGTGAGTAGTAGTATTTGTGGCAGCAGGACGGTGTATGTGAGATTGACTCAAAATAAACTACAGTTCCTATGTTCATTGAAATCAAAACAAACAACATGTCAGCCAGTGCAAAAAATTTGGCTCACTGATGTAGTTTTTGGACAATAATGGAGCTCTACGACACAGAGGAATAAGACATACTGTATCTAACACTTGTTAGTAGGATCAATTCATTATTGGTTTTGGTCTTTTCATGGGATTTGTTGATAATAAAAACACAGACTACTGCTTTCTGTACTATTTAAAGGTGCAGTGTGTGGGATCTGGCAGCATCTAGTGGTGAGGTTGCAGATTGCAACCAACTGAAACTTCTCCCGTGTTTCAAGCACGTAAGAGAACTGCAATGCCAACGCAAAAAATGCGAAAAACATGTCCACATGTCCCTCTCTACAGCCAGTGTTTGGTTTGTCTGTTCTGAGCTACTGTAGAGACATGGCAACCGGCTCCGTGGAGGGGACCCGCCCCGTATATAGATATAAACGGCTCATTCTAAGGTAAAGAAAACACAGGTGATTATACAAAAACATGTCTATTAATATTATATTCCATTTCTGCCAATAGATCCCCCTAAATGTTACACACCGTTCCTTTAATATGTCCTGGTTTGACTGGAGTCACAGAAGGTTTCTGTAGCTTTAGCTGATCCTGTTGGACGCATCAAGGTGTGAAGCGTCATCAATCAGATCTCTGCCTCGTGTCTGTCAGCCGAGAAATTTATTAAACCTCCTGCCTTTTAATGTATCGAACCATCCTGATGTATAGAGCACCAAACAGCCTCACGCAATGAAATACCAATGAAGCGATGCACCACACACACACACACACACACACACACACACACACGCGCATTCATGAACATAGAGGATGGGGGGGAGGGAACAGAGAGATAGATGGCTGTTTTTATCTCTCTCTTAGTGGCCGAGAATATAAATCACAACTGAATAAACACACTTAAAAGCAGACGCACACACACATAGACATACACCCTTATTATCACACACTTCTGTGTTAGTGTACCTGATGACGTAACATTACTTTCTAGAAAATGAAGATGGTCTGCTAAAAATAACCTAAGCAAACACTCACACACAAACACACACACACACAGGCAGTCATTAAGACTGGTGTGTGGGACCTCGAGGTCAGCATGTTCATCATGATAATGTGTGAGTAACAAACAGCGCACTGGGAATCTTTAAAGCAACAAGGCACCAACACCAACACCAACACCAACACACCAACACCAACACACACACACACACACACACACACACACACACACACAAACAAATAGCACAAGCAAGTTATTTTTGAAGCCTGAAAATGAAAATCGAACAACCTAATGTAACAAATTTGCCCAGCACATAAAAGGCAATTAGGGTTGCTAATTTTTAACCGATAACCGACCCTCGTTAACTGATTATTAACCGCTAACCCACAAGATTAGTGCGTCGCGTGCAGCAGTGCGCCAGCTGCAGTGTATGAGCACAACAGACAACTGAGTCCCCAGTTCAGCCGTCCGGGAGAGTTACTGTAGCAGTCACGGTGCTGCGTGCATTGTCGTGGACACACCATTTAGTTTAGCAGGTTGTCAGCTGTGTGCCTACCCGGCATAACGATAGCGAGTGTCCGACAAACCGCGTGTGTGTTCGTGCTACGTTCGCAACTGTACCGTTGTCATACGGTCTGTCAGCGTGGCGTAACGTTAGCGAGTGTCCGACAGACTGTGCGTGTGTGGCGGCGGTGAGTGTGGGGTTGTTGGTGGCTTTATAGCTGTAAATGTAGCAGTGCAGTGTGTGTACAGTTTATTTGTCCGTTAATAAATGCTACAACTCCTCCAAGCCAAATTCCTGCAACACTTCCTTCTTGCAACACCGGCTCAGACTCTCTTAAGGTGAGCTGTTAAGGTGGACCAGCTTTTCTCCTTAAAGGGAGAGCCGCTCCTCTGAGTTTTGCTCAGCTTTTTAATACATTTTTAATATTTCTTTTAACCGTTTAAGCGATAGCGTTAATCGGTTAAAATTCTTAATGTCGGTTAACAGTTAAAAGGTTAATTATTAACATCCCTAAAGGCAACAGTTAGTATGTTGCACCACTAAGGTTGCTATCCCCTTCTTGGCCAGTCAGCCTACGTAATATGATTGAACGCATCATCTAAAAAAATTGCACAAAATTCAGTCAGTGGTTTCTGTAATATTGCATATGTGGTGTATGAATGAACAAACCAGGCCACAAAAACAAAGTCCATAGCAGCCAAACGGTAGCGGTAGAAAGTTATTAAGTTAATAACCAAATCATGTCATGATCATTTTGGTATTTTCAAATACCGACTGTCAGTTCATTCGTCTTCAAAAAACAAACCTGAATTTGCTTTAGGGAAACAAAGCTCAGTTGAGTGTGTTAAATGTAAGACATTGAAAGCGAAAGTATTGAAATGGACCATGCATGCATTTCATGTCACATTCAGGAGCTGCACAAAATGTTTGTGAAGGCCACCATTGCCCGAGGGCCGCACTTTGAGCAACTATGTATTAGAGGACCTGCTTAGGAGATATCTTCACTTGGTGGTTGCTGCTTGGGTCAAACTTTGATTAAATGACGACTTTATTATTAACAGATTCCATGAAAAGACCAAAACCGTCCGGTCCATCTAAAGCCAGATATATCATATTCCTCTGTGTCATAGAGCTCTCAATAAGTCTAAGAATTACTGGCTGAGGTATGCACTTGACAGCAGTAGGATAAATATGGACCATATATCAGTCTAATTTTTTTTTATAAAAAGGTCAAAAAAGGACGGTAGCAGAATAACAATCTGGATCAACGGAGCAGATATAGGTACCACTGTCAGTTTGCAAAAACATTGTCACTGTCCAGCTTCTGCAAGCAAGCAAGTGTGTGTGTGTGTGTGTGTGTGTGTGTGTGTAGGTGGGTGTACATGTGTCATATATTTCTCATCCCACAATAAAGTTTTGTAGAGCTACCTCCAAATGCTGTGTCAGTGAGTGAGTCAGTAGCTGTCACACATACTTGTGTCAAGTGTCATAACCAGCCTATGATCTCATCGAGGAGAACACACAACACACACATAAACACGCACACACAACGGGCCAAACAATATATTGTAAATGAGCAACAGTTCACAAGTAAATGTATCACACAAACTAGCATAAAAAGGTGGATGAATGTTTTATGAATTAAAAAGCTGTCAACAAACTCAGCACTAAAGCCGACTGCAGATTTGATTACATCCCTCCATCTAACTTTCCGGTGTAGTTTTGTGTTATTTTCAATCTTCTTCCTTTGACATCTGCTTACTCAACATCACCATTTCCCTTGCCTTCTCAATCTACATTTCTTTCCCCCTCTCTCTCTCTGTCTCCCAGCCAGCGTATTGTGTGAACGAATGTTAATTCAGATTGATTATGCTGTAAACCTCAACTTCAATGATATTAGCCCTCCAGGTTGCAATGGCTTATTTAAATATCACTAAGCTTTTTGGCTCAGGAGAACACCTCCAGAAGAAACAGGAAGGCAGAGATAGAAAAAGATTGCCTAAAATCTTTCAGCAAAAGTGAGTGAATTATTTTAGAGGAAGTGTAGGTCTTTCATTCAGAAGCTCCTCCTTGAAAACAATACAAAATGACATGTATCAAATGGGGTGATGAATCACCTCCACTCAATATACAAATGCTAATACCTAATCTGCATCACAACACATTCATAAGAGTGGTTTAATATTTCCTGTCGCTCGCGTCTCCCATTGCCGGTTTGTTTTTGTAAACATCACGGGCGCGTGTGCAAAACCGGGATAAGCCTCATAACCGGGATACTCATGTCCATGCAAACACACTCCATGATAGCAGTACTGAAGATATTGACAAGCTGTTCACCACAGCAGAGGTTATTGCAGCGATTAAAGTCCTCTCCCTGAGACGTCACCAAACAACCATTTTACTCCTACTGAAAGACAAAGATCAGTTACAGTGCAGTTCCTAATGGACACTTTCATTATTAAATGTACACAGCAAAATTCTAGTGAAATTATATTAGAGGCCATTTGGATGTAGTCCTTCCCACTATTATTTCGCCTGATCAGATGGAGTTAATAAAATAATAGGAAAACTTGTTCAGTGTGCTTGAAAGGTTTGAATTTGGACCCAAGATAGTACACTGGATGAAGACTGTTTTGTTTATACAAATACCATAACTCAACAGTTTCATTCACAGTGTGGAAGCAAACAAGCTTGCCTTTTCATATCATTATTATATACCATTACAACCACTATCCGTAGCAATTCATAGCAACCTGTATAGGAAAGGGAAAATGGTGGTACAGAACATAAAGTTTTGCAATATGCAGACGATATTCTTCTTTATATATAAAAACCTTTCTGCCAAAGACCTTAAAACTACTGCATAGATTCTGTCATATTTGAGACTAAGCAAACTGATACCTGATGATGTCAAATACCCTGGAATATGGCAACTAGACCCTAGACATCTCTTATAAGCTAATTTCCATCCTCCAGTTTTATTACAACTCAAACAAGACATAAACTACTGGGATCTTCTCCTACTATTGTGAGTTGGTAGAATAAACACTGTCAAATTGAACCATAAGCCTTCAAAGTCCAACTGAAATCAGATTTAGTTGTCCATTTTTGCAGTCTAAAATATTGTAAACATGATTTAAAATGTAATGTTAATAGTTTTGTATTATTAAAAAGGAAGAAAAAAGGCCAGGCTGGAGTCACATGCGATTTTAATGGTACCAAATATGTTTAGCACAACATACCATGTTACATACCACCACTGACCCCCCATAGGTTTGGTTCTCCAAAAGACTTACAATACACATAACAATAAATGCTAGAATACTCATTCAGTGTTAACGGACATTTTATATCACTGTCCATGAATAATTACAATTTTTCCTCTCTGGGGATAATCGTTGGGTGAAAAATGTATGAAAATTAGGGCAAAGTTAACGCAATAATAACGTGTAAACTGAGATACTGGTATCATATGAAACTAGAAAACATAAGGAATCCATTGATACCAGTCATGCCATACTAACTTTTCGCGGTGGTTAAATACAGCTCCAAACTGGCATGGCCATTTTCAAAGGTGTTCCTTGACCTCTGTCCTCAAGAAATGTGAATGAAAATGGGTTCTATGGGTACCCACCAGTCTCCCCTTTACAGTCATGCCCACTTTATGATAATCACATGCAGTTTTAGGGCAAGTCATAGTCAAGTCAGCTCACTGACACACTGACAGCTGTTGTTGCCTGTTGGGCTGCAGTTTGCCATGTTATGATTTGAGCATATTCGTTATGCTAAATGCAGTACCTGTGAGGGTTTCTGGACAATATTTGTCATTGTTTTGTGTTGATAATTGATTTCAAGTAATAAATATATACATACATTTGCATTAAGCAAGCATGTATGGGGCATGCACATTTGCTATTGTTGTATTTTTTTCAATCTAATTAACAGCAAAACTAACACACACACACATCCTACTTTTCACACACAAACACACACGCATAGACGCAGGCACGCACACACACACACACAGTGGGAGCATCTATCAGGAGACATTTGCCTCACAAAGGTCAACGTGGCCTGAGGGCAGCTGCGACCACAGCCGCAGCAAGGCATTATGGGACACGGCAAATGGGGATGGGAGTCCAGTATGTGCTTGACTGTGTGTCTCAGTGAGTCATGTGGTTTAGTTTCTCCTACTGGGCCCAGTATACTGCTGCCGTCACTTATGTATAAACACATGCACATATGAACATGCAAATACACGTACACACTCCCGCTCGTGTGCTATTGTTTCTTCGTAAGCCGTAAAACCATGACGTCAAAGCATATTTAGAAAGCAAAAAAAAGAAAATAAATCACAGTAAAGAGGGAGGAAGGTCTCCTTGTACTATGTAAAGTGATAATAATAATTGCAGCTATATCCCAAACAAGCCTGGTATGCTTGACTATAGGCATCACAGAACATTTACATAATGATGACCTTTGTTTTAACGCCAAAAAGCCTACTTTAAGACAGATAATAATACAGCTCCTGTTTCCAGCTCTTGAAACACACACACACACACACACACACACATGCACATTTTAATGTTATGTATGAAAACAGTAGTAGAGCAGGTCCAAGGGCTAAAAGACGAGAGGTAGAGCAGAAACACTTTCCATTTCACTGACTCCTGACTAAATGTTGGCTGTTCCTAAGAGTGCTGAGCTACAGACACACTTTCATTATTTAGCTTTACCCCACATCTTACTTTCTCTTTTTGCACCTCCTTACCTCTTTCCTCAGTCTCTCCTTCGCTCCCTGCTATCTCTAACTTTCCCTGGTAGGCCTGCACTCTCTGCGGTCTTTCTCCCATCTATCTGTTGAATCATCTTATTTAACCTTTGTCTTCAGCTGAAACAAGGGTCAGTCAGTTTCTGGAAATTTTCGAAGGGAAGTTTAGCTTGAGAATTTTAGAAATCTTGAACAATTTCAATATAAAAATTGTACCTTTCTAATAGTGAACCTATTTTGGGGGAAAATACACTTATCAATAGCAATATCAGGTCTTATGGCATGTGTTGGTTAAAGGTGTGCCCATTTAATTGCATTGTAACCTTGTATGTTATTGTGTTTCAAATAAAACAGAAATATTTGTATGCTGTATCAGTCTAGTTCTACTTGTGAAATTACAGGACAGTAATGCAGTCTGCATACTAAACAGAAAATGTTCTACTAGAAAAAAAATAGTGCCTCAGATCAAGGTTAAAAAGGAGACAAACACAAACAACAGTGTGTGTCCAGATGCAACCACGATTGTGACGAGCTGGCCATGAAGAGCCAGCAGTTTGTCCTTGATCTAACTCTCTCTCTCTCTCTCTCTCTCTCTCGCATGCAGGCACGCACGCACGCACACACACAGACACACACACTGTATGTACAGCAGAGTTACAGGTCAAACACTGAAACTCCATAAATAAATCATTGCAAATTAAAAGACCCTTGCAAAAAACATAGACAACTCAAGTAACAATAATCAACCAAGAGTGATCTATAAGCAAAGTAGTTCAGGTTAGTAAAATGTAGGACTGTAGGACTGAAGGTCATTTTGAGGTTTTCGAATGAAGCTTTGAATGTCTGTCGTCATATTTTATGACGTGATCACCGTTAAAGAAATTTAAAATCCTCAAACAAAATCCTCAATTTGACTAAAAAAGATTTATTGGATTAAATTAGTTAGTCTTTTCTTTATTAAATTAACTTTCTTTAATGAATATAACTTGTCAGTTTCTTCAACACAAATACATGTAGGTATAAACTGACTACTCCGGCGCTCGCTGTGTGTTTGAGGGAGAGAGAGAGTGACAGAGAGAGGTGAAGAGAAGGTGGACTATTGCTCGCAATGTTTCTGTAAGTTATTAATAACTTACTCGGAACGCTGCTTTGCCACCCGCCCGCCCGAACACATGATGTTTTCTAGCCCGACCTACGGGTTGTGGGTCGACCCGCGCATCACTACTACACAGCCACCACTGGAATATAATTCTACAAATAGTATAATACTCATAATATTAGTGTAGCCTTATCTTTGTTATTGAATGTTGATTTAGAAGTTGAATGTCTAATGCTACAAGCTATATAACTGACATGAGAGGAAGCTTATCTTATCTTGTTTGATGTAGTAGGATAGCCTTGAATCTTTTGTGTGGAAAGGCTTTAGCAGTTTGGGCAAAATTAACCTTCAAAATTTAATTTCCACAACAGTAAATCATGAGCAATATGTGCAAAAAAGAAATCCATTCTATGTTGTAGATAATACTATTTTAATGAAACTGAATATGTTTTTTTTTTTGTTACAAGTTCTCCAATTATTGTTACTAGCTGATTCAGTTTATGTGAGGGGGGCATACATTTTTTCAGCATGAAAGAAACAGTTTGCGAACCACTCCACTAATATAACCTTAATTATCACAGAAACTGTAACAACTCCACCAGTTAAAGGATTTTAGCTTTTCCTTGTCTGTGCCCTCTAAAATGCAGCGTTTTCTGATCTGACGCCTCTAACAGCCAGGAGACATCGTTTGTCTGTGGTTTCAAAAACCATTAGAAATTACCGTTACAAAAACTAAGATTTGCCAATTAGCACTAAACACAAAGTACAGCTAAGGCTAATGGGAACGTCATTTTGTTTGTAAGACATTTGGTCATAAACCAAAGTATCGGACATAATAAAATTTGGACCTGATGATAGCGCTACATAAAAAGTTAGAGGATCATCAAAGTTGTTACAATTCATGTAGATGGAAACATGAATGTGTGCACCAAATTTCAATCCAATCTATCCGATAGTTGTCGAGACATTCCGCTCAAACCCTCAAATTTGAATATTGTGATGGCACTATGTCACCAAGGTCATTAGGGTACATCTTCTGGGAACCATGAATGTTTGTACAAAATGTCACGGCAATCCATCTAATAGTTGTTGAGATATTTCAGTCAGGACCAAAGACATCTCTTTCCCTAGAGGCTTGTTGCTAGCGTCGCTAAAAACTACTTGTTTAAGGCTAGGAATTGAATTGATCTAAAGAAACCAACCTTTACTGTTGGTAGGAAACAGATGCAAACAGCGATCTACCTTGTTAGTACCACAGGTTTTCCGGTGTTACGGTTGGTCTGTGTCAGTAAAGCTTAAACGTCGGTTGTTTTAGGCATTGGAACAAATGACCAATGCTGTAGTTATTGTGGTGAGGACAGCCTCGTTCCCAGGCGAGCTGTCCCTAATCAGTTGATGTGTTCATCCAAAAGCTGCATGTGTGTGGCCTGTCTCAACCCAGCCACATGCACAAACACAAACACATGCAGAATATAAAGCGTTTTGTCAACTAGAAAACAGAGGAGAGGAAGAGGAGGGAGTGAGCGAGGGAGAGGAAAGGAAGTTGAAAAGCAGAGCAAATTGGACTGCTTGTTTCCTCAGAGCGCCTCTGACAGCTCAGTGTGGGTGACTGTGGCTCTCTCTCTCTCTCTCTCTGTCTCTACCTCTCTCACTCTCTCTGATTACCTCTTTCCAGGCGAAGGAGGGAGAAGATGAGGGAGAGGGAAAAGGGGGGAGAGAGGAAGAGGCTAGTTTCCACGGTGATGGCTGATGAAAGTGAACGGGACAGGTTCTGCTTGGTTGCACACCTCTCCTCTTTCTCTCTCTTCTTTCCCTCCTTTTCTCACTCTGTTCTTCCTCAAACGCCCCTGTTCTCTTACTCCAAAACATTTCTCTGTTCCCGTTTCAAATCTTCTCATCATCCCTCCTTTACTCTTCCTCGTTTTCTCTACTCTCTTTACCAAAAACATCCACTCATTCCTTTCCAATCTCCCCTTCATCTCCTCTCATCTCTTCTCACTTTCATACCTGCTTGTTTCCAGCATCCAGCCACATTATGTTGCCAATTTTACAGTCACATCTCATTCCAAGACAATGGACATTAAAATGCTGATATAAGGACTCTCTCTCAGGGAAAGTTGTCCTCAAGATTTTGAACCTGGCTGCAGCAATTTGCTCCCATTCAGCCACTAGAGCATTAATGAAATCAGGCACTGGTTCAGGACTATAAAGGCCTGGCTTGCACCAGTTCAACCCAAAGGGGTTTCAAGTGGTTGAGGTCGGAGCTTCTGTTTTTTGCGTTGTCATGTTGTACGTTCGTGATGATGTCATTACTTTACTTTACCTGCAGAACATATCTAAACTATCAAAACGCCTTTGCACTCAATCTGCTCATAAAAATGAGCATATCTCAAAAACAAACAAAAAAAATATAAAAAGATATATATATATATATTTCAAATAGCTTGTGGAGTGTAAAAAAATTCTACATGTAGAAATTGTTTTGATTAGTATGTTTTGTGTGAAAAGATTTTATGAAAAAACATTCGATCTCTGTTACATTTTCAATACTTTTATCAATTATTATGGTTTACTGACTAACATAACATTTTAGCATAGACAGATATAAAGCATTTCAAGATACTCCAAGAAATGACATCACAATAAGCAGAAATACCCATGTATGCACTGGCGGACCATTTTGTGTTGCAGAGTTCAAAAACAGACTTGGGATGCACCCAATGTACGCTGTAGTAGTAAGATTTCCCCTAATAACCCCGGACTAAAAACACACAGAGGTATGTGGAAAAGGGCGTCCACATACTTTTGGCTACCTAGTGTATCTGTCTTCACCCTGTTTTTTCTTTTCTTTCTAAACTCGTACAAACAGTCCCTTTCCCCTCCTTTTGCTTTCCATCTACGTCCTTCATTCCTTCCCCCCACGCCCCCTCCTTCCTTTCTCTCGTTCCTCCCGCAGCCCCCTGGGTCATCATTTTTGTCCCCATCTCTGTTTAAAACCCTCTTCCTTCTCTCTATTACCAGGTGATCATTTAGATCCCCGGCGTGGTCAAACACTCCCCAGAGATTCACCTGAAACAGAGGCCATGCACAGCTCATCCATCACCTGCCACCCCTCTCCCCCGCTTCATTCATGCACATTCTGGTCTCTCTTCATTCACGCTCTATACTCCCCCCCCTTCATCCTCTCCTCATTTCCTGGCTTTCTCATGCTCATTTATCACAGTGTGAACACCTCAGTACACCTGCACAGACACATAATAACACATTCACTGCATGCAAGAAACCCCAACCTGACCACACACACAAACTGTTGGTGCATGGTAGAGGAACCACAAAGATATAATCACGAATAAAGGGCACATTAAAGCGCACTGCACTTACAGTAACATAGACCCCATTGACAATACTCATGGTATATTCACAGACACAGACGTTCATGTAAAAGAGACCCTGCGAACGCTAGGGATGCACCGATACCGATACCTGATCGGATATCGGGCCGATACTGACTCAAATAGCTGGATTGGGTTTCGGTGACAATGGGGCCAATCCATTCATTTAAATTCTATATGTACATTATATAAATTATATACTGGAATTTTGATTCCTGTTTAAGTTTTGACCAATTTGTTGCTGCAATAAAAAATGTTTACACCTGAATTGTCATTTCTGTTAATTTTTAAGATTTGTTTTACCAAGTTGCTGGTGTACGATTTATTATTTCAATAATAAATAACAATTCAGTGAATTTACACCTCTGTATTTATTTGTTACATTTTGTTTTATAAAGTTAGGAAAGCAATGTTTAAGTCAGGCCTGATGTTGCCTTAAACATAACAGAATGATCCCCGTCACTTCCACACAGTGAGGCATACAGCTTATGAATTAAACACAGGTATTGGATCGGTACTCGGTATCGGCCGATACCCAAAGCCCAGGTATCGATATCGGTGTCAGGACTGAAAAAGTCGGATCGATGCATCCCTAACGAATGCTTTGTTTCTCTACAGGTTAGGTTATGCTGTAATATCTTTCATATTTTTCTGGAAAAAATGTGATTTGATTATTTACTTTATGAGAATTTTATATAGATATGTGTATGTTTGTGCATATTATGCCCACTTCCTTCTCTATTTGTTTCAGACTTCTCTCTGGAAAGGCACAGAGAGACTTTGTGAATGCTTTCTTTCGTAACAATTGCAGCAAAGTTGTGCTGGTGCTTTGCAATTAATTGATGAAAGACAGTCCCAGATTTCAGGTCTGTAACAATGGTGCCAACAGACGACGGACTCAAAAACAATACTCACCGGGCGGATAGAATAAAAGGTTTTTACCAGAAAACATGGGAATTCAGTCCAAAATTAGGCAAAGGTATAAAAAAAAAAATGCTAGGCAAAGTATTAAAATACAGAAGCAAGATCTAAATCACGCTAGAAAGTCACGAACTGGCAAAGACAAAGGGGAGCAGACAGACTAAATCCACAATGAAAGGAGGGTGTTACGGGGGACAGGTGACAGCAGGGCTGATGAGGGACAGGTGAAAACAATCAGGGCGGGGCAGACAATCACAAAGGTGGGCTAAATATGGTGCCTTCAAATGGGGTCGTGTTCACGAGAAGAGTCCATATGAACGCCCCCCTCAAGTGGAAAGTTTCTGAAAGCTCCAAGTTCACGACTTGTGACGTGTTTGTTGATGTTGTCAGAAATGGCGGAGGCCATGGAAGTTAATTTTTCGGTACATAATAAGTTAATATATTGAAAGTTTAGTCGTATATTGTAATTCTTTGTAATTTTATAATATGTCTGAAGAAAATGTTGATATTCCCAACAGCCTCACCTTCACCTCTGTCATTGTGTCTTTGCATTTCCTGCATTACATTACCCACTTGCTGGCTTGCTAAATTGTTAGCCTCTGTGGCTTCTAGACAGTAACGTTAATACTGACGTTGCTTAGCAGCGGTGTTCTCACGACTTAACCACTTGAACGCCACGCATATTGTGTACATGACTTCCCATGTTGTAAACACAAGCTCACAAGTTTCATTTGAAGGCACCATAACACACAAGGGCAGGAAGTGAAGTATCTGTAACAAGAGACAAAGGTGAGTATACCAAAATAAAACAGGGAATAGTTACGGAAAACTGGAAAATAGGAAAGCATACTAAGAGGAGAGCGGGATATGACAATGTGGCAGACTTTTCAACAAATATGCCACATCCCAGGTACTTACTTTTCCTTTGGGGAACGATCAGATTGACAGTTGCCAGCCCAATCACAATTTAAAACCCACTCAATTTAATAAAAAACAGCCCAAATCATAACTTTGCCAGAAACCTGTGTAATACTGTGAAACCATTGCATGCGCAATAGAAAAAACAGCATACAAAGCTTCATATCTGCATCAAATAACCAAACAATGAGTGCAGACTGACAACCAAATATACAATTTCCAATGTCAATGTCAATGATGATGACGTCAAGGAAAGTAGGTCCTTCCTTATCCATAACAACGATTGAATACAGCTTATGTCAATCAAATATTTCTCAAATTAAATAAGTCAGTAGTATGAGTGATTGGACACAATGAATTTTGAATGAATTTACTGAATTTTGTAAATGTTTTTAACCATAAAATGTCAGCTTGTTTGGTAGTATTGTTTACAATATTTCCAAAACCCCGCCAAATGTTGACAAAAGCAGCCCAAATGGGCAGAAACCAGTCCAATCTGGCAAAACTGAGTAAGGGTCGTTTGTAGCTTTTTGCCAGGCAGCTTGAGAGAGCAGGAAGAGGCGGACTTATGTGAGCTTTCAAATAGTTGGGCAGAAAGATTGCATTCACACCTGCATTCATATCCTGATATAGATCATGTTAAGGTGTAAATGGGAACGTAAGTTATCATAGTGCACAAGAAACCTGATAACACCACAAAAAATACACATACAAGTCACGTTTAGCTCATCAATGATGTTTGTTGCCAAAGCTATCTTTATATTTTCTTTGATAAAAATAGGACGATTCTTCAGGCTTTCTTCCTCTTGACCCATATTGTCTGTGAAAGAATTGTAACATGTGCTGCATGCTTCATGCTGCACAGCTCATATGCATGACTGCTCGATACATTTACTGTAAGAACACAGCATACATGATGTTTCTCTACCCCCCCTCCATCTCTCATCCACTCACTCTCTGATGTCAGGCAGACTACAAGCCACATGTACACGAGTCAAGAGACGTCCATTTCCTGTCAGTTTATGAGGCGTTTATGAATTATAAAACCGTGACGACCCAGAAGATAAGAGAACATATTCACTTTAGTCCTGTTATTGTGTGCATGTGTGTGTGCATGAGTGAGTATATGTCCGTCGCATGTGAGCCTGTGCATGTGTGCATGCACTGACATTGTGCTGACATTGTGTTAATTTGGCGTACTGCTCCCACAGCTGTGCTTGTTTGGTGGCTTGGGAATATCCTAGAATTTGTCTATTTATTCATTCAATTACAAGTATGTGCGTGCATGTATGTGTGTGTGTGTGTGTGTGTGTGTGTGTGTATGCAAATGAGAGTGTGTGTTCAATAAAGCCTTATACCTGCACCATCTGGCCCTGTAATAGCCTTCTCTGCCCCCCAGAATGAGATGGTTATGTCTGGCTGCATCTTACACACACACATGCACAAAGACACACATACATGCTCCTACTGGAGGCAATGCATCTTTTTAACGGTAATTGAAAACAAAGTTTACTTGTCCCGAAGTCAAATCATTTACAGTGAACTATGTGTCAAGTCACGATGAAGCATCAGATAGGAAAAATTCTACATTTACAAAGAGTTTTGGCCTCACACAACCATAGACTGTATCTAAGAAGTGGACGTAGTCAACGTGACATCACACATTGGTTTGTGGACTGCCGTTTTGAAGCCTCGAGTTTGACATTTTGGCCGTCGCCATCTTGGTTTTTGGCCGTCACCATCTTGGTTTTTTGCAAACAGAAGTGACACGAGAGGGTGGAGCTAAGCACAACCGAATGCTGAATTAGACATTATTTTAGGCGACCAAAATGCTAATATTAACTTTCATGAACTGAAAACACACTGTGAAAGGGTTAAAGTTCTAAGACGAAAACATGGCCAACTCCCAGACCGGACAACGCCGTGGTAGTGACCTGTCAATCACAAGGTAGCCTCGCTCTAAAGCATACCCTGCTTTATGGTCTATTTGACTGAAATGAACATCATGCTGTATTGAAGAAGACTTGAAACTAGCGATTGAGACCATAAACTCATGTTTACAATGTTTACTGAGGTAAGAAATCAAGTGAGAAGTAGGGTCATTTTCTCATAGACTTCTATACAATCAGACTTCTTTTTGCAACCAGTGGAGTCGCCCCCTGCTGGCTGTTAAAAGAATGCAAGTTTGAGGCATCGGCTTCACTTCTCAGACCCGGAGGTTGCCCACTGGTTAAATCACAGCGTTTTTATCTGTATGTCTTAAATACACACCGTACAACTTGTAAATCTGACAGCTGGAGTTGTCTTTGTGCTGACTGATATTCTTCTCATCCAATTCCTGTTTAGAACTTATAGTATATATCTATATACGTACGTCTATGCTTGGATTCCCGTCCAAACCACAAACTGCTGATTATCCTGGAGACAAATCAATCATGTGTTTGGCATCTTTGGTTGCCTGGAACGTAGTGTACTGTTGTAGTGGACACAATGTCCTGTCAAAGTGTCAGCAGCCAATAATTTGGGACACATTAACAACTGCTACCAATCAATCTATAACTCTAATACAGTACAAAGATGGCCAGATGTCAATAAATAGCTGCTAAAAAAAAGCTTTGTTTAGAGTCATTTTAAAAATGTTTTGTTGGTTTTCATGGATTTGGCTGGAACACAAGTGATTTGACCTTTCTCTGACAGAAAAAGAGACATTTTAAAATGGAATTATGACGTCTCTGCTTCAATTGAGAGTCCACGGGGAAGGCAACAGGAAAGGTGGAAAGAGATAGAGGACGACATGCAGCCAAGGTCAAGGCCCAGGAACAAATCTATGACACACACACACCAATGTTGCATCCACAAACTTCTTCCCAAGGCGATGCACCACCACAATTCCCCACAGACACATTTACTTGTCCCTGTGCTTTCTGTCTTATCGTATGCTCACTTTGTCTTCTCATAAGGTACTAGTGTTTTCCTTCACTTTGCCAAGTTTGGAGCCTCATAAACATGCTGTAACAAAGTATTACCAATTAAAGTAAACTCAATAATGTGTAAATTCAGGAATGTGTCTCTGAAGCCAGGTGGTATCAGAGTTGCTGGGGGGAAAAAAGTGTAATTTAATGGAGCAGTTTTTTTTTGGTTTTATGATCTCACTTAAATAATTTAATGATGCAAAATAAGGACACAGACCGACAAAAATATGCCAGAGTAGAGGTTATGCAGAAGCCACCAGCCTACAGAAATGACATAACAGTAATATGACTGGCAGCAATAATTATGAACATTCTTACAGGTGAAGCTGCAAAAGAGTTTCATTGCTTCTGACTGTGGGACATGATGTCCAAAATTGCACTGATGCAGCAGGAACAAGCAACAACCAGCACACCTGTGTGATGAATGTGGAAGTAGCAGACAGACCTTGTATGGCCATCCTGACTCCAAATACATGATCAATAGTCAATAGTCAATGGAAAGAACCCAACTTCTCTTCAGAAATACAACAGGAACTCACGGTTTTCCACAACACATTATCCTCAATGGTCGCTGTGCATGTCGGTCATAGATTCTTACGGCAAGACCTGTAACTTAAACCTTAACTTCAAGGGAGACACCTGTCAATCACTCGCAAACTCTGATCAAACGGTCAAACTAGGCAGTCTCTGGTGTGTTAGCTCAGAGACGACAGGCTCCAGCTCAGCTCTGATTGGTTGTTTTCCTCCGGTCTGTGTAATCCTGCAGATTTCGCCTTTATGGGAGCACCGGAGGACACTTGAGGACACCGGAGGACACAGAGGCACATGATTTTTTTCAGATTACCTGTCTCATGCACTACTGTCAGGATATAGTGACCTTTTTTTAATCATATTTGCTCCAATTCTACCCACTGCTGCTTTAAATCAGGGTGTATTTCGCATGAATCGACTCTCAACTCTAGTGGTTCCCAAATGAACGCTGCCTAAATTTGTATTTTTTTCTCGCTCCTGCAACAACAAGATGGCTTCAAAAGAACAAATTCCTATAACAACGCTGCATGTGTGCAAGAGTCCCAGCAACAGTGTGTGCAGATCCAGGTACTTGTTGGTGGTGGTGGTGGTGGTGAGGTGGTGCAGCAGCTGACTGGCTAATAACACAGCCAGCTGTCTGTTGGTGCTTTATTTGTACCTTCAGCTATGCAGTGATGACAACAACAAGAGCACATCAATAAATATTCTATTATTCTATTTTATGATGCAGAGAAGTGAAGGATGTGAGGGTGAACTCTGGAGAAAGGAAAGGACAGGCTGAGTTTCAGGGATTATGGGATGCTGTCACACTGAACACACACCAATGTTCCTCTCTGGTGTGTTAGACAGACAGTAGGAGAGACAGGATGTGTGTGTGTGTCTGTTATGTGCACACTTGGAAAAGACAGAGAAAGACATGTTCGTGCAAACACGCACACGCACGCGCACGCACGCACACACACACACACACA
Organism: Sebastes umbrosus; assembly: GCF_015220745.1. Lineage (NCBI taxonomy): Eukaryota > Metazoa > Chordata > Actinopteri > Perciformes > Sebastidae > Sebastes > Sebastes umbrosus. The sequence goes on along the minus strand of NC_051282.1, from coordinate 8,473,346 downwards.
CACACACAGAGAGAGAGAGAGACACACAGAGAGAGAGAGACACACAGAGAGAGAGAGACAGACAGCCAGTCAGTCAGACTGATCACGTACCTTCCAGACAGCAGGTTCGCCAGAGGCCGGAGTGCGTCATCACCTCCTCGTTCTTGCGGCTCGTGTCGTTGTCGCCGCTGTTCTTCGTGCGGCAGACCCCGCGCGAGTACAGCCAGTAGTCGGTACCGACGGCGATGGTCATGAGGCTGAAGGCGGCGAACGCGCCCACCGTCGTCACGAGCATCTGGACGCCGCGGTCACACATCAGCATCTTCATATAGGCGGCTCCTTGTTCGTCTTAATCTCTGTTTTTTTTTCTCTTCTCCTCCTCTCCTCCTTTTTTTATATCCCGCGAGATTTGGAGAGAGTCAGAGTGAGGGGTTCAATTCAACACTCTCAAAAAAAAAAAAATTAAAAAAAATGAAAAATAAAGATAAAAGGAGGTGATTTTTTTTTGTTTTATTATAAGCGACAAATGAACTTGGCCGCCTCGTCCAGATGTTGAGTTGACATAGAGGCTCGTGGCAAAGGGCGGGAAGGTGGGAGGGCGGCACGTCACTTTCTCGCGCATCAAAAACCGGTTTTTACCACCACCACCCTCACATACACACACACACACGCGCACACCGGAGGTTTTTAACGACCACCGGTTGTCCCCGACTGCCCGACGCTGCTGGCCTCACTCAGTCAGTCAGTCAGTCAGAGCGGAGGAGTTATCCATCCTTCCACCTTATCCACCTCCTCTTCTTCTTCTTCTTCTTCTTTTATCTCTCCTCTTCCTCCTCCTTCCTTCTCAACTTCTTCTGCTCCCTTATTATTAATCTGTTAACCATTAACAGCCTGCGTGGTGGTGGGAGGACTCCATCTTTAAAAAAAAACACAAAAAAAAGGGAGTTTGTTTTCTGTGAACCCGTCAAAAAGGAAAAGAGGGTCTCTAATGTGTTTCTATACCCCTAAAGCAGCATCGTTGAGGCGGCTCACTCACCGCTGGATGACCGGTGAAGGATGAAGGATGTCCTCCTCCTTCTCCTCCTCCTCCTCCTCCTCCTCTCCTTTCGACAAGCTCTCTCACAGCAAAAAACAGATGAGGTTTATTGTGTGTTTCCTGCTGAGTTACTGACTGAATGGACTGCTGAATAAAGCCCATACGTCAGCTATGAAGAGAGAAGATCCGTCGTGTGTTTTCCTCTCCAGCTGTTGACTCACTGACATGTTTTTTTTTTTCCTTCCTCCTCCTCCTTCGATGTCCGAGCTAGAAACACGCAATAAATTCAGCTTTTTTCATACATTATCTGCAGTGGAGACCTTTAAGTTAAATATGCACACAAAAAAAGACACCTAGACGTGATTAATCTTCTACAAAACAGCCGTCTTCTCTCTCTCTCTCTGTGGCCGCTGAAGTTCACCCACAGCCGGCTCCGACCGACCGACCGTCCGCGTGCTGGAGCCTGGAGGACAGTCAGCTACACCTCGCCTCGGTTTGCTCCGGAGAAACGTGCCCAGTTGGTACAAATGAAAAAAAAAATGACAGCCGTCGCCTCCTCCTCCTCCTCCTCCTCCCCGTCGTCGTCCTACCTCCTCCTCTTCGTCTTCCTCCTCCTCCTCCTCCTCTCGGTCCAACCAACACAAACTAAAACTAACCGCGCGTCTCCTCAAACTCCGCCCGAGGCCGCGCCGCTCTGCTCGGATTGGACTCGCTGGGTTGACTGCGTCCTTCAGGAGCTAATGGAGGACGCGTCGCTGCCGCATGTCCCGCCCACCGCCGCACCGCCGTCAGTATAAAGGACGGCGAGGAGACAATATGTATAGTTACTTCTTATGGTAGGGACATCAGCAGAGACGCATCCAAAGTGGACTACCAGCGTCAAAGCGCAGTGGAGATAATAGGAGATAGCAATTGGTTGTAATTATTGGACTATATAGACATATCAAAATAATGTTGTTGTCAGATTTGTTCACAAAAAACACCCGCGTCTAATGCAGCTTTTAGTGTTTTTAGGTTTTAGCGCAGCGCCGCGCCTCGCCGCTTGCCGCTGTAGCGGTGTGGAGCCTCTGCCGCGTCTGGAGCGCTGTCCGCGGTGCTGAATGTTCGCCGCGGCGCCGAATGTTCGCCGCGGCGCTGAATGTTCGCCGTGTCGCTGTCCTTGGTCGAAGCGCAGCGGCAGCGGTTCTCCCTCTCTGTTTCCCTCTGTCCTCCTCCGCCTGCACGGCGCCAGCAGCCCCTGCACCGCACTGATTAGTTAAAGGAAGGAGAGAGAGAGAGAGAGAGAGAGAGAGAGAGCGAGAGAGAGAGAGAGAGAAAGCGAGAGAGAGAGAGAGAGAGAGAGAGAGATTGGCAAGCGATGCATGAAGAATCGCGCCCGGGAGAGAAGCAGAGATGCCACTTAAAGAGCCACGGACCGTTTTTAATGATTCTCCACTCCAGCGAGGCTTCCTTCCTTCCACACAAGGCGGCACACTGAGGCTTCACAGTTCACTTAACACACGGGGTGCGCGTGCACGAGGATGCACGAGTGAATGTTTGCGTGTAGCGTACTGTAGGCGCGTGTGCCTGTTTATTATGTCTCTCTCTGCTCACGTGACTCCGTTGTGTGCACATATGAACATGTGTGAGTGTCTTTGTGAGGCGGTTTGAGAGAGGGTGTGTGTGTGTGTGTGTGTGTGTGTGTGTGTGTGTGTGTGTGTGTGTGTGTGTGAGCAGATCTAACTGTTTAAAAGCTCATTGTATTGCCCGTTTAAACAGCAATGAATGAAAGCCAGTCTTCGTCACTGGAGACAAATACAAGTGATAGGATGACAGGACTGCAGGGATGAATAAATGCATGTATCCCCCTCTCTAATTGTTATTTGGATATATTTATTTACTGATAGTTTTCTTTCTTTCTTTCTTTCTCTCAGAGCATTCAGACCCCATATTCATTAATCGGTGAGAATCAATGAGTAGATGGCTCTGTAATACCCAGTGAGCATGTTCATTCTCACACACACACACACAAACACAAACACACACACACACACACACTCACATGCATGTAAACATACCCAGTGTGCATGTTTGTGTGTGAATGAACACACCCATGTGTGACCCAGGTGGACTTCTGCGTTGTGTTGGTCAGATAGTAAAGACGTCGTGATACTGGCATCTCTTTATGGTTGGCCTCTGTTTATCCTGATAAACACATAGGGGAAACAGAACCTCCATGTTATCTCTAGTGCCTGCTCCAGCTCCTACACAAACATATACAGTATACAAAACGGAAGTTAGCTTAGTCTGCCGTAACTTTAACCCTCTGAGACCCACAATAAACCAATTTTTGTCTTTTTTAGGGGGGTACAGGGGTTTATTAGGGGGAGATAGCAGGTCAGCAGTAGATGTCACATAGACGTGGTGAACATCAACACTGTGTGTCAAGTTGTTCTAGTCATAAATCAGAAATAAACATGAATTCATTAATTAGTTGATTATTTAAATTGAATTGTAAGAGTGTATAAGGGCTTTGAACGTGATGATAGAAGTATATGATGGTAATCACCATGCTCTATTATGTCTCATAAGTTGTTGCAGTAATCTTTGGGTTGATATCATTTGTTACACAGATTTGGGGCTAAATGTAACCATTTTTTACCACTCGAAAAATCGATCAAAATTATTAATAATTCCTCCAAAATACCACATTAAAACACCAAGACCTTGAGGAACACCATAGAAAAAGCCATGCTGTGATTTGGTATCAAAAACTTTTGATATTTGGAGGTTTATGCAAGAATTGCATTTTTCGGTGATTGGATGTCTGTTCTGAAAAACTGCTCAGAAGCCCCCTTATTGTCAATATACCCAGGAAGGCCATCCATCCTCTGAATGCCCTAGGTCTCTAGTTTGTGGTTATAAAGTTTCATGAGGCTGTGATTATCCTAGAGGTCACAACAGGTCATTTTATACAGTAAGGTCAAATTACAAAAATGGTCTCACTATATGAAATGGCTACTATGGGGACTAACATCATCACACATGAATACAGTTGGGCTCATTGGATCTACAAGAGTCTCAGCTTTACAGCGATACCCAATTTAAACACACAAAAATATTCAAACACACCATTTTAGAATAGGAGAAAATAACACATTTATACTGCATGCAAAAAAAAATGCATGTGATTATCATAAAGTGGGCATGTCTGTAAAGGGGAGACTCGTGGGTATCCATAGAACCCATTTTCATTCACATATCTTGAGGTCAGAGGTCAAGGGACGCCTTTGAAAATGACCATGCCAATTTTTCCTCGCCAAAATCTGACAATCCTGACAAGCTAGTATGACATGGTTGGTACCAATGGATGCATTAGGTTTTCTAGTTACTCTTAAAACAACTATTTTTAAATGTCAGTTCGTTGAAATCAATGTTTTGAAAGGTTGTGATAGACATTGTAACATAACACCCACCTCTCCCACAGGATCATTGTACAAAAGGGGAGAGGGGAAGGGGCAAAAAGGGATTTATAGTAGGGACCACAGAAGAAGAAATGGAGGAGGGGTTCTGAACTTCTTCACATCTTCTGGAGTCAAAATAAACTGTAACCAGATCAATTTTGTGTAATTATAACAACCAGAGAGTAAGATATAGAGGTACATAATGACCCTGTCACACAAGCTCATATACAAGAAACAGACATTTCTTTCTCTCTTATCGTCCGTCCTTCTGTGCATGTTTGTCAAGGTGACCAAAGACAGACGAGCGGACACTGATGCTCGACTGTTAAATGTTGGCATGTTGAGGAACTATACAGCGTGGTAGGATTAACTGTACGTTGTTGTCAATCTGCTTCTAAGTGCCATAACTGACCGATTTACTGACCGACAATCAGGCTGTAAGTGACTTAAAGATGGAGTGAGTGATGAGCTGACTGACAGAGCTGCCTGACTGTTTAGCTGATGGAAGAGCTGGTTTGTCGGACTGACTAAAAAATAAACAGAGGAGGAAACAGAAGAATTAAAGCGATCAAAACAAACAGAGAGAGAGAGAGAGAGTGAGAGAAAAGTGAGGAGCGAGAGGGAAGAAGAAGGATTACAGTTAATAATTAAATAATTGCGTGAACAGATCAACAGAGAGCAGTGACAGGTCCTATCATCCTTCTCACTTGCTCTGCCTGTGTGTGTGTGTGTGTGTGTGTGTGTGTGTGTGTGTGTGTGTGTGTGTGTGTGTCCGAGGCCCTTGCTGCCTGCGTTATCTCACAAGGAGACTCATTAACATAGAAATGACTTCAGGAAGAGAAGTACAGCGTTTCACCTCTGGTGAGAGACAGGAGGGAGGGAGGGAAGCTGGAGAAGGGAGGGAGGAGGAGGAGGAGGAGGAGGAGTGACAGCACAGGAAGAGAGGAGGGAGGAAGAGGAGAGAGGTAAGAGAGACTGTGGTAGGATTGAAATAAACACAAATTGTAGGGAGGTGGTCGAGGGCAACAAAGTTAAGGTCAGGGAAAGATGGTGGTTTGGGTTACATGTTAAAGGTGCAGTGTGTAGGTTTTGGCGGCATCTAGTGGTGTGGTTGCAGATTGCAACCAACTGAGTACCCATCCTCTCACTTCTCCCTTTCCAAGACTGCTGTACCATAGTTCTCTGACACGCTTGTGAAACTGCGGTATCGTGAGCCGCCGAGTGCAAAACGGTGTCGGAGAACTAACTAATAAGAAGAAGAAGAAGAAGAAGAAGAAGAAGAAGAAGAAGAAGAAGAAGAAGAAGAACAAAAAGAAGAAGAAGAACAAAAAGAAGAAGAAGAAGAAGAACAAAAAGAAAAAGCAGAAGAAGAAGAAGAAGAAGAATGGTTATTATAATTTTCATAAAATCAAACCGCAATTTTGATTCTATTTATGATCTGCATTTTTTCTGCAATAGCCATTCAGTCATTTACATTTAATAATATTCTCTCTATATAGCAGTTTTTGGTGTTAGTGGTGGAGTCTGCCATTCCTGCACTAGGTTCAGAATGCCTACCTAATCCTACCTATAATTCATCATAACTTCATTTCATTTCACTGATATTCATTTCAGCCTCACTGTTAACTGTTCACCTTCTTTACACCATGTCAGATCTGCATTAGATTACTGCTAAAGCACAGGAGGGGGAGGTGGAGGGCCCGACAAAGACAAACTAGGGCTGTCAAAGTTAATGTGATAATAACACGTTAACACAAATTCATTTTAACGCCACACATTTCTTTAAGGCATTAACGCAACTTGCGGGCTCAGTTTTAAAGATACTGGCATCATATGAAACTAGAGAATCTAAGGAATCCATTGGTACCAACCATGTCATGCTAACTTGTCAGGAAAGAGGCTAAATAACGCTCCAAATATGCGCTAAATTTGGCGAGGAAAAACTGCCATCTGGTCATTTTCAAAGGGGTCCCTTGACCTCTGACCTCAAGATATGTGAATGAAAATTGGTTCTATGGGTACCCACAAGTCTCCCCTTTACAGAAATGCCCACTTTATGATAATCACATGCAGTTTTAGGGCAAGTCAGAGTCAAGTCAGCTCACTGACACACTGACAGCTGTTGTTGCCTGTTGGGCTGCAGTTTGCCATGTTATGATTTGAGCATATTTTGTATGCTAGATGCAGTACCTGTGAGGGTTTCTGGACAATATCTGTCATTGTTTTGTGTTGTTAATTGATTTCCAATAATAAATATATACATACGTTTGCATAAAGCAGCATATTTGCCCGCTCCCATGTTGACAAGAGTATTACATACTTGACAAATCTTCCTTTAAGGTACATTTGGAACAGATAAAATATATGCAATTCATTTGTGATAAATTGCAATTAACTATGGACCATCATACGATTAGTCGTGATTAAATATTTTTATCGATTGACAGCCCTAACACAAACACAAGGCTTTCATCCAGGAGACCGCTGTTTGTGTCCTGTGCGTTGAGTTTTACTTTCACATTACAATCAGCTATTCATTCGTGTCCCGAGTTCACAACGTTCTGTTTCATTGTCACTTTACAAACGTAGTAGTTTAAAGCCAAACTATGTAGTTCTTTCCTAAACCTATCTAAGTGGTTCTATTGCCTAATCAATACATTTGTTACCACGGTTAGCAATGACTGCGATCATTCATCAAAGAACGAATGTTTTAAATTACAAAACATATTGTAACAACTAAATGAGATATAATGAATGTGTTTGTGTCATTTCCTGTCTGCCGGGAGTCCTTCTTTCAGTGCAGACTGCTGACAGCAACTTTCCTGAAAGATACAACTTCTATTAAAAGCCTGATTACCATTTGGCTTATAACCCTGGTGTTGCTAGGCAGCAGGGGGGGTCGTGGGCCCCCTGTGGAGAAAAGCATCATGGGAAATGCAGTTTGAAATCACTGACGTGTCTTGCCCTTTCTCTCTCTGTCTCTGTCTCTCTTTCCTCTCCTCTGCTCTCAGTTATTGGCTGTACGATGAGGATGAGGAGAAGAAGACGGGTTGGTTCTTGAAGAGAGGAGGAGGAAGAGGAGGAGGAGGAGGAGGAGGAGGAGGAGGACTGCAGGGTTTCTGCTCAGTGAGCTGGAACCTTCTCACGCCTCTGGCCACTGCTCAGAGACTGGGAGGAAGAGGAGGAGGAGGAGAAGGGGGAGGAGGAGGAGGAGGAGGAGGGCAGGCAAGACAAGAGGAAGAAATCAAAGGAAACGGAAAACCACAGAGAAATTAGAGAGTGAAAGATAAACTGTTTGGAGGAAGAGAGAGGAGGAGGAAGTGCACGATGACTGACAACACAAATATACTGCAAAGTGAGTGAGCTGCATTCACAGTGAGAGGGGGACATAAGACACACACGCAGAGATATGTGTGTTTCAAGCATTAAAGATATGAAATAATAATACAAGAACTGATTTTTGCTCTAACTGACCTGTTCATGAGTATTCATGTCTTTATATATTTGTGTGGATCACAATGTCTTTGGCTGTGCACGATATGGGTGTGTGTATGTGTGTTTATATTTATGTTTGTGTGTGTTTTACCAGATGGGAAAGACTCCAGGGCAGAGAGAGGACATATGGTGATGTGGCATGATTCTGGCGTGATGCTAATATGTCAAAACTGTGATTTATGACTTAGACGTCCACAGACACAGCCCCGGGAAATTCTCTACAAATGTGTGTGTATTGAAAGTGAGAATTGTTCAGATGTGTATCGCTTCATTTGGCAGCAGAAAAAAAAAAAATTCTGGCCAGATTTAAATTCCAAAGATTCCAATTTCATCTCCATTTTTTGAATTTTATTTTGAGCCTCTGTAGTACATAATGATGTCTGTTTGCATAAGAGAGGACACTTTGAGGAAGACACGAGGTCAGTGATCATGTGAAAGCGTTTCTAATGTGCGTGCATAATGAAAATGTGTGTAAGGGTGTTTGTATGTGTGTGTGTGTGTGTTGGACGCTGATTTGGTGAAGGGCTGACAGTTAGATTGATTGATTAAGGGAGAGAGAGGAAGTGGGGAGTGAATGAAGGGGAGACAGTGAAAGAGATGTATCTTAATTGTGAAGGCACATGTCTGATGGTGTGAAAGTGTGTCTAATATGTTTGCCTAATGAAAATGTGTGTAGGGCTGCATGAGAGAGAGAGAGAGAGAGAGAGTAAAAGAGAGAGGAAGTGTGCGAGAAAGAAAGATAGTGTGAAATAAATCCAATAAGCTCCTCCGTCATGCTCCCCTCTTGAGCGTTTTTAAGATCCACTGAATTAAATAAATAAGAGATTCTTTTGCTTTTGTCAGTTTCCCTTTTTTCATCTCTCTCTCCAGTGTGCTGCAGTGCCCTGCTGTCGTTCACTTCAGCCTCCATCTTCCCTTCATCCCTTTCTTTCCATCAGCAACAGCAGCTAGCTTCTTTGCTGGCTAGTTAACCACATAATCAGTGCAGAGCCCCTTAAACATTGCAACCATTGATAATACATCTAGTTGGCCGCTAAACCCCGCCCTCAAACAGCGATTGTCCAATCGTAGCTTAGCAACCGAAACTAGGCAAGGCCAGCCTGTTCTCATTCCCAGGGCGTCAAATACCGACGCTTTGTCACGGCGTTAGATACCGCCGCTTAAGGCACTCGGTATGAGACACATCGAGCATTCCATTAACTACAATGTAAACCCATCCACGGCAACAGTAAACACTTGTGGTGACGTAGCTTCAAGAGCGAAAAGACACACCGAGTGGGCGAGAGAGGAGGTCGATGGGTCCAACAAACACAGGGCATTCATCCAGGAGACCGCTGTTCATGTCCTGTGTGTCACGTTACAATCAGCTGTTTGTTCATGTCCCCTGTTCACAACCTTCAGTGTCATTTTCACTGTACAAACGCTGTAATTTTAAGCCCGACCATGTTGTTTTTTTCTTAAACCTAACTAAGTGGTTTTGTTTCCTGAACCTAAACAAGTGTTTTTATTTACTTGACAACATTAAGCATGTGTTTACTGTGACCGAAAATAGTGAAGCCAAGGGGTCTGACAAAGCGTCAGTATATGATGAGTTGGGACGAGAACGCCTTGGTCTAGCTCTGTATTGCTCGGTATTTGGAAGCGGTGCATTGGGCTGTAGTAAGAACGATACTGTGAGTTTGGAGGGTTGTGTCTTTTTTTGTCAACCTTTCGAAAACCAAATACCCAAGAGCAAAATAGAATGGATTAAACAAGATGTAATATGAATTGTTAGCATGTTCGGCTCACTATCTTACTACTTACAGTAGTAAACGAGCATTAATGTCAAGGCCACGTTACATAAAAACAATCAGAGTTTAGGCTAATGTTAGTGGCTCTTTACTGCTCCTCATTGATTTTGGGGAAATTTACACTCCAGCAACCCAAGCCGACGTTACCCAAGATATGTGAAGACCGCTGTTTGTGTCCAGCACGTTTAAGTTTCACTTTCGCGTTACAATCAGCTGTTCGTTTGTGTACCGTGCTCACAACGTTCACTTTCACTTTACAAACGTGGTAGTTTTAAGCCTACCATGTTGTTGTTTTTTCCTAGACCTAACTCTAGTGGTTTTATTGCCTAAACCGAAAGTGACCCCAAGGGGCATGACAAAGCGGCCGTATATGACGAATTGGGATAAGATTGCTTTGATATGTGACATATAGCTTTAGCTTCAGTCTTTTAGTAATCATGTGTCTAATGATATCATGTATGCAGCTATGAAGTGCATATTTAAGACACTGTTAGAGGGTTCTTTTGTTTTTAAATCAAGTCACCTGGAAACATTAAAAAGTCACGAAGAGACAACGTTTTCAACCAACCCATGAAGTTAATGTTAGATTAATTTGCTAGCTAGCTGCAGCTGATCAAATCTGCTAGCGACAGCTGTCAATTGAGATAGAAAAAGCGATGGTCGTCGTCAACTTGATCTGAGAAGCCTGCTTTCGTTTACCTCTGTAAGTTTTATTGTATACATGTTATTACTAAAAAATTTTAGTGCACATTTGCCATGCAAGAACAGAAAGCTTGAGTCTACATGAAGCCTGTAAGCTGTATGTGGTGTGTGTATGTGTGTATGTGTTTGACTTTGGTTTATTTGAAAAATGTCATTGTCTTCAGGGAAGGTAACTGTTCGACAGGACATAACATAATGTATTTGTACATTTCTTTGTGTGTATTATATGGAACAGATGTGTGTCAGTATGTAATACTGTGGTACTACTATGTGTATATACCAGGTGTGTAGGTAAGGGAGTACAGCGGTATATCAGCAACCCACTGTGTTCCTGCAGTATCTGTTCTCCATCTCCCGTTTCTTTTTCGTTTCCTGCATCCTCATATTTGTTTTAAATTCCATCTCTCTCCCTCCGTCCCTCTCCGACTGATCCCATACTCTCTGTGGCAGAGGATTATATTGATGTTGTCATTATGAGAAGCCTGATTATTATTATTATTATTATCACAGAGGCAGATGAAGCCAAGCATGGCCCTCTGGGATGTACATATAGAGTGTGTGTGTGTTTGTGTAAATGTGAAACAGCGATGGCAGCATGCCAATTGATAGTATGCATAATAATAAAGATTTATTCTACTTTTGCTGTCAAGCCTGCACAATGTACAACACACCATTAACAGATACCCCATTAATCTCTGCACCTCAAGTAGCACACATACAGATTTACTGTGTCTAATAAACAGGCTACCTACCGCGGCCCTGTAGGAAAATCCCAGGACATTTCTTCTCAGTTTGGTTTCTACTAAATGTGACTTGAAACTAACCGAATAATGGAACAGGAGTTTAGTGGCATAAGTACATGGATCATGGACTGCATGGGCTGTGCAGCACGCCCCCACCTGTGCTGCCTGCTCCCTAAGCCATAGATTCTAACTCGCACAAACCCCAGTCAGATAAAAGATCAATGAGTCAGGCAGACTGGACGAACATATTCAACTAAACATCCCCTCTACCACTGCACTCTCTCTGCTACTAGGGATGGAGATGGAAAGGGGGGGGGGAGGGCAGGTTAACAAGGGGGATGGCATCCCCCCTCATATCGCCTACTGCATATATAAATAAAAAATGTAATACCTATATTTTCAAAGCATTGTTTAATATATCGTTCCGCCTCAAAAACTGTTACATTTGGAAGCATGTTACAGCTTGCGATGCTACAATGACTTCCTGTTTACATAATTGATTGCTTTTGACTTAAGTCAGGGCTTAAGTTGAATGGTGAAACAAATCAGTTGTTTGACACTAGCTAGTAGGAACCATAGACTGAAGTGGAGGTAGTTTTGACTGCAATTTTGAAGCCTCGAGTTTGGCATTTTGGCCGTCGTAATCTTGGTCTTTTGCAACCAGAAGTGACACGGGAGGGTGGAGCTAAGTTCAACCGAATGCTGAATAAGACATTTTCAGGTGACCAAAATGTTACAATTAACTTTCATGAACTGAAAACACACTGTGAAAGGGTTACGGTTGTAAGACGAAAAACTCCCAGACTGGACAACGCCTTGGTAACGACCTGTCAATCACAAGGTAGCCACACCCTAAAGCATACCCTGCTTTATGGTCTATTTGACTCTAAATGGGACCATAATTTACTAAATGAACATCATGCTGTATTGAAGAAGACTTGAAACTAGTGATTGAGACCATAAACTCATGTTTACAATGTTTACTGAGGTAATAAATCAAGTGAGAAGTAGGCTCATTTTCTCATAGACTTCTATACAATCAGACTTCTTTTTGCAACCAGAGGAGTCGCCCCCTGCTGGCTGTTAGAAAGAATGCAAGTTTAAGGCACTTCTGCATTGGCTTCACTTTTCAGACCCAGAGGTTGCCCACTGGCTAAGACATTTATTAAGTTTAATGGTGCAACAAATCACTTGTTTGAAACTAGCTAGTAGGTACTAAGAATGTAGAAAGGACTTTACACACAAACTACTACTTCATAAAAAAAGCTGCTGCAACCCAATCCAGAAGTATTGTAAAGTTGTTGAAGTAACTGAGCAACATAGATATTAACTTTCATTTAGATGACAACACACCAGCGTCCACATTAGTCAGTCGATAAGCACATTTGACTAGAAACGAGACAATGTGTTCTTTCAACATGATTTATTATTCTACAGTCGAAAACATCACAATACATATTTTCTTATCAGTAAACTATCTCACAAAACACATTCTTACTCTTCTTCTGCAGTATCGTTGCTCTTCTCTGCACGTAAAAATTATCTTCAGGTTATTGATAAACTATTTGTCGCTTAGCACATAAAGTCAAAGCAGAAATAACTTCAAGAGTCAAGCATCAAATTTAAACTGTACTAATAGCTCATCAGATTTCAAGTTTAATGTCAAGTAGCCGTGGTAAGGCTACAGGTCGCGAGAGAATAAGGGAGAAATATAAAAGGGAAGCCGTATGGAACAAATCAGGGATAATGAGAGGAGGATGATAAAGAACGGGTTAGAGACAAGAGGAAGTAAGAGAATAAAAAATAAGCGGGAAATGGATCTTGAAGAGAGGAGAGGGAAATGGTGGAGGGGGGTAGAGAGAGGGGTAAAGGTCAAGAGAAAAGAAAATGAGGTTCGAAAAAGACAACGAGGAAGCTGAGTGAGAGAGGAAGAAGGAGGGGGAAAGGTCAGAAGAAAAAAATAAAATGACAGATGGAAAAGCGTGATCGAAGAAAAGGTCGGAAAGAAAGAAAGGAGTGAAGGAAGGAGGACAAGTTGGTATACTTTTAGGCCATTACTGCTCCACCCTGCCGAACCTGTATGAGTAGGTGGGTGGAAGGTTAAACAGGTATTTTTCTTTAATGTAAAAATGTATTTTTTGTTTTCTATTGCAACTCATATATATAATTTTACCCCTAAACACATAAACCTCTCTATGTATAAATGTAATTATGGAAATGGAAGACTCTTACCCCCTAAAGACCCAGAAAAATATTTATATGTACAAATGAAGCACGGCCCTCGTATAATATAATAAATAGGTAACAATGACGTGAGACGTTTATCAGAAAATTAAGCAACATATACCCTATTAATGTCTAATAAAGTACACACCAGTCCATCAATCAACACTTAATACAGGATAAATCCATATCATATGGAGCAAGATATGAAAGAGAAAGAGAGAGATCATCACATGCATGCATAGTATAATTCCTTATTATAGTCCTGATGTGGGATTTTTAACGAGTAACTGGCTGATGATTGTTGTTCACTGAGAATGGAGCGTCATGAGGGGAATTTTTTTTTTTTTATATATGTGATACTGTAAATGTGCGTCATGTTAGATCTCTCAAGTCGCTGCTGTTTGGTCAGAGGCTGTTAGCTTCTGTCTTTGCAAAAAAAAAGAGAGATTTATTATAAGATTTAAAGACTAATATTAAATTGTACACATAATCTGAAGTACAAGCACGCACAGTTACACACTCGTTCATTCACTCAGTGTCACACACACAGGTAGATACAGCTGTCGAGTGCTATTGGATGCTTTAGGGCCTACGACTCCTCCCAACAGCAGATGTTAAGAGTAGGCGTTATTAACATTAGGAGATACTTACACCCTTGACCTGAGCAATACGCAGCTCTACGCTTAAGAAAGGCCAACGCACAAATTATACTTTATATTTGACATTATACGTCTAAACAAAAGAACAGAGTCAGATCCAGCGAGTTAGGAAGGATCCTGCGTGTTTTTTGTATGCTTAACTATATATAAATATGTACAACATATGCATATGTACTGTATATATAGTATACATGAGGGTACTGTTTGTGCTGATTAAAGAAGGGGAGAACATTCGAAGGCCTGTGTAATGGACCTATACAGTATATGTCTTGTGTGCCTCCAGGAGCGAACATTTCACAGTCATTGTCCGCCTTGTTACGCTTCACCTACTAATTCCAACCCTCAGTCACATGGATTGGACTGTATAGATGTGTGTGTGTGTGTGTGTGTGTGTGTGTGTGTGGTACACGGAGCTACTTGGCATTATAGCCAGTGTAATGTGGTTTGAAGCTGGAAGGCAGATTTGCTGAATTTGAGCTGAATTTGAAGTAATTGGCTTTATCCAATGAAGCCTTATAAACCACACACACACACACACATGCAAACACTCACACACACATAGAAATGCACATATATTCTAGCATATGGACATTTGTCAGAACGCGCACATATGTCTGTTCACGCAAACGCGGCACTAACGTACACATATGCAGATGGGAGAGGAGACGGATGTGCAAAATAAATAAATGAGAAAAGCAGCATTGCTCTTGTTATTGTTGTTTGTGAAATCGCTCACTTGGGGGTTGTCAAAGCAGCTTCTCGCTCGCTGCATGTGTGTATGTGTGCACGCTCCACCAGTGACTGCCGCATCGCCAACCCTGTGACACCACGTCATACCAGGCTCCCAGTGAGGCCTTGTCAGAAGTAGGGATTAGAGCCAAAAACAAAAATTAATAAATAAAAAGGAGAGACAACACGGCGAACGGGGGGGGGGGGGGGGGGGGGGGGGGGGGGGGGGGGGGGGGGAGGGAGAAAAAGGAGAAGGCAAGAGCCAAAAGGAAGAAAAAGGAGGACGAGAAGGACGAAAAAATTTGACAGGCTGTGAAGTTTGCTCATTAGGCGTATTCCTCTGTGATGGCCCAGTGTGAGGCGCTCAGTCTGAGTGTGTGTCAGCACTTACACAGTGCAGCTCATGACAGTGCACAGGCTGGTTGAAACAGGCAACAATGGTCAAGACACACAAATTGAACTGATACACAGCGGCGCTACTCGTGGTGCGTGTTAAGATGGCTACCAGTGGAGGCAAAGACTGTGTACTCAGGCCTCCAGTTAAATGGCTGCAGAAGATACTTCTGACATTATGGGCCTTCCTCAAACTGCCCACTCCCAATCCCACTCAGTGACAAAGTGAACTCCGTTTGTAGTCACACTCACAGCTGAATGAAGCATCCTTCTTTAAGGTGTAGGGTATAAATACAGCGGCAAGCTTTGGGACGAACTTCCCTCTTTCCGAGGGAAACTGTCGCATTATTCGTAACCATGGTTTCGCAAGCGGAGGGGATGTGGAAAGGTTTGCAGTATTAAGAATGAAAGGAGTATGCTATATACAGAGAAACTAAAAATAAAAAATAAAACCTATTCCCATGCTTCTATGGTGGCATTTCTTTTCTTTTCTTTTTGTAAACACATCATCATTTTTTGTTTTTGTTTTTGCAACAGTCCATGTAAATATACAACACTTTACAATCAAAGAACACATCTACAGTTTTCTAGACAAGGGTAGATTTGATTCTAAATGTAACCTTAAAGCTCCAGTAGGCTGGATGTTTTTGGCATCATTGGGCAAAAATTCCATAATAACCTTTCAGCATATTGTAATTCAAGTGTTCTGAGAGAAAACTAGACTTCTGCACCTCCTCATGGCTCTGTTTTCAGGCTTTAGAAAATCTAGCCTGTGATGGGAGAACCTGGCCAATCCCAGGTCATTTCAGAGAGAGAGAGAGCGTTCCTATTGGCTGTGCTCCGGCTGGTGGGCGGTGCTTGGTATTTCATCAACTGATCTCAACATGGCGACTGGGTCACAAATGTTCTCATTTTACAGCTAAACAGTACACTACAAGAAGTTTCTGAAACATTTTACGTGAAAAATAGGCATTACAGTAACAGAATGTTGATTCATATTTGATCAGCGCTGCCTAGTTTGACCGTTTGATCGGAGTTCACGAGTGATTGACAGCTGCTCAGAGACGGCAAGGCTCCAGCTCAGCTCTAATTGGTTGTTTTTCTCCGGTCTGTGAAATCTTGCAGATGCTGTTAGGAGCACCGGAGGACACAGAGGCACATGATTTTTTTCAGATTACATGTTACATGCATTACTGGTCAGGATATAGTGACCGTTTTATAATTTTTTTTTAAATCATATTTGCTCCATTTCTACCCACTGCAGCTTTAAGTTGGTAACGCCTGTATGACAATATAAATGTCTTTGTTTGAGTAGTTTGTACGGCTAGTTGCACGGAACTACATTTGTACGGAGCATGTTCCATGACAAACACAAAACGCCGTTGCATGTGGCCAGTAAGTCGGCATCAATGTAGACTTGTTGCTGGAAGGTTAGCTTTTGGTTTGGGATGGCACTTAATATGGCATACCCTCCACACAAACACGCAAACGAAGTGGAAGTAGGTAGGGAGAGGGTTTAGGGGGCGGTTTGAGAAAGGCCCTATGGATGCAGTTTGTTAGCTTCAGGAAGTTATCATTTTTACTCCTATACAGTTTTACAAAGTGGTGAGGGTAACAACATAAAAAATATATAAAACAGCTAATATCATGACATGCTAACAAAAAAACAATCATATTTTTATTTTGGTCCACTCGTGAGTTAAAAACATTTGCTGATCTAGAAGCAAACGGGGAACATTTCCTGTTTGTTTTGGTCCCATCTCTCTATGTCCCCTTGTCGAAACTTAACATTATGAAGGAAAACACAGTTATCCATGTGTGGACAGGGACTCAAAATTAGGAGAAGAATGATTGTGCCATGTTGAAAAAAGTGTACTCCCACATATTCAAGACAATGCTTCTTTCAATATTAGTCATGAATGGCGGCCATTTGAACTGCACCAGGCAAATCACGACCCAGAGACTGAGGCCACGTTGCAACATTGCACCTTGAAATTTGACCCTCTTGCTCATATATCCATTGCGCAGAGGATTGTGGGTCAGCACAGCCAGAAAAGCATGGCTCGCATAATTCAACTGAATGTAGTAGAACATCTTAGTATTTTTTGCATACTGCATTTGACATACTGGAACTTTTTCTGGCATACTAAATAATATGGTAGTATGGGTATTGGGATGCACACTGAGACTGCTGCTGCTCGTATCCATTCAGATTTGTTTAACATGTCATGTCACATTCAGTGATTAGTTACCCTCCTTACACGGTTTGGTTTGAGATGATGAGATGCCACAAAGATGCAGTTAAACTTGTGGAACAACACTTGAGAATGTATCACAATACTTTGATGAAGACAAGTCAAAATAGGTTAGGTTTGTTGAAGGATTTGAGCGGACTAATGCCATAAACGGAATATCAAACCAAATTCCATTATTATAATTGTGGCATAAGGGAGAGCTTGTTCGGCTGGCACGCAAGATTGGGGCGGTATGGTGTGAATGGCATCTGGGCTGCCCATATCATTGAAATGCATTTTGTATATAAGTGGTCAATTTTAGTCTTTTGGAATTGATATTTTCCCATAAATTTAACATGTATTTTGTCCTGTACAAAAAGCAACTTTTGACACCTAGGGCATATTTGATACAATACTTCAAAATCTTTGGTATCCAGTCTATTGTGCAAGTTTGGTGTTGTGATACCTTTCTTGTACTGAAGTATTGGACAAACCCCACTTGGCCTAAAAGGAATGCAGACATTTACTGAATATAGACAAAACAATTAGACTTTTAGTGCTAGTTTGCCTTCCTATCAGCGCTGACTCTTTTTCTACCAGTCCATCAGTTTGACCAGGTGTGTGTTAAATTCCAGGAGCCACATATTCAGGGTTAGTGTAGGAGAAGCCCATGAAGTCGTCTTCGTCTAGGTTCATGATGACGAGCTTGTCTGTCGGCGTCAAGTCCACCGGCATCTTGGTGAATTCCTTGTCAAAGTTACAGGTGTCCCGACGGTTCTTCTGCAGGTGGAGTTTATGAAATTATGAAGGAGAGAAGGTATGATGGGAGGAGGAATTGAAGAGGAGGAGGAAAAATAAAAATGGTTGGAGGAAAATAATGGGATGGATTGGAAAGGAGAAGAAGAGAAAGCATTACTGTTAGATACCTATAGTACAATATCATCTGCATAAAAGCGCATCTTCGTTTGGACTTTCCTTTCGTTCACGTTAGAGGTACAAATTTTCAGATTGTTAAGTTACACAGTGTCATTACAGTTTCCATACAAAGGCTTTTGGCAGGTAGATTTTTTTAATGCATCTGTATTATTGTCAAATTGACACATTAATGCTATGATCGTGAATATTGCTATAGGAATTGTCCAGCATTTTGGGAAATATGTTTATTTGCTTTCTTGCCAGGATTTAATGAGAGGACCACTACCACTCTCATATCTGTCGGTTCAATATAAAGCTGGAGCTAGCAGCCAGTTAGCTTAGCTTAGCTTAGCATAAAGACTGGAAACAGGAGAAAACAGCTAACCTGCCTCTGCCTGAAAGGTGGATATCGAGACTAGCTGTTTCACCCTCTTTCCAGTCTTTATGCTAAGCTATGCTAAGCTAATCGGCAGCTGGCTGTAGCTTCATATTTATCGTACAGACATAAGGAATGGTATCGATCTTCTCATCTTACTTTCATCAAGAAATTTCCCAAAATGTCAAATCATTCCATTAAGACAACTGGCTTTTGAAGTTGACGTCATTTTGATCAACTTAGATTTTCGTTTGCTGATTAAATAATGTTTTGAAAACAGCAAATGCAATGGTAGTGTAAATATCTTGCTGCACCGTATATCCAGAAATCCATCAAAACCCCACCAAATCTCAGCAAATTTGTAATAAACATGATCAATGAATAATAAAAAAAACCAACATTATTTCATTTGGTGGAAAGGCAATCATTGTACACACCTGATCTAACGGTTTCTAAAAACAAATACCGTCTCCTTGTGGCAATGGTGTTTGCACCATCTGATAATGCAGGAAGCTGTGTGCTGTCAACACCACCCAGCATATTACGCATACAGTATAATATGTAGCTTATAGAGTGAATTTGAAGTGCTGTCCTCAATACAGAAGAGTTTTATGTTACTTCCCTTTATTTCTCACGGGAATATCCAATCTCTCCTGCTAGGTCTCACCAGCCAATGTCTTTTTTTTTTTTTTACATTATCTCTAAAATGTCAGGATATTTTTACAGCTCAACAACGAGCCTCCCCTTGTCCACCGTGACAGGTACAAGACTACAGAAGACATACCACACCTGACAAGAAAAAGATGTAGGCACAGTTGCCTGGATGTGCTAAGCAATGGAGTGAATCTACAAAAAACGCCACTTTTCTGGAGTTTCAACACTGAAAAATAGGACAGTGGTGTATTCTGTCTGCCTGGTGTGTGGGTTTACATAGAAAATAACAGGAACAAACACAGTGCCCTCCTCTTGTCCCGTCTTTGCTGTAACGGTCCCTTTTGTTTATGCTATCTGAAGTCAGGACACAAACTTTTGTGATAATGATTTGCTAATGCTAAGTTGCTACAAGTAGCACCTGTATGAATGATGAAAGATGAAAAGAAGATAGAAATGAAAAAGATACATGGATATGATGAAACAGGAAGAGAGATAGTCAGACGTCTTGTACCTTGAATAAAGTATAAGAAAAGTATCAAAATACCGAGCGGTGGCAGGCAACGGAAGGAAAATAAAAAGACATTAATATATCCAAGGATGAAGTGGGAGAGTGAGTAAAGAAAGTGCGGAGGAGAGTCGACACTAAGATAGAGAGGGATGAGAAAAGATGCTAAGCGACATGAATGAATCCAGGAAAAAGAGCGAAACAGGAGTATGCGCAGCAGCAACTGTGAC
Organism: Sebastes umbrosus; assembly: GCF_015220745.1. Classification (NCBI taxonomy): domain Eukaryota; kingdom Metazoa; phylum Chordata; class Actinopteri; order Perciformes; family Sebastidae; genus Sebastes; species Sebastes umbrosus. Next base: position 8,453,237 of record NC_051282.1, on the reverse strand, counting down.
TTTGTGTAGGAGGTGAGGGAAATCTCCGTATGTGTGTTACTGGAGGGTTTCTCCGGGGCAGGGCATTGTTAATGCTTGGCTCCATTGGTGGATGGACAGAGGAAAGAAAAGAGCGAGCTGGGTGTTAAAGATGGAGGAGCGTATGTTAGTGAATGGGGGGAGGGGGAAGTCGGTAAAAGCGAACGGCTGCCATTTGATGCACTGACACTGACATACTGTTGGCGAGTTCATTCTTATTGGGGCTACCCATGATATATGCGCTTATGGTGCGGTGAGGCTCTTTGTATAAGAGCAAACACCAACGGAAAGGTGGTATTCACACACACACACACACAGTCAGACTGTATGCCATATATGGCCTGTAGGATGTTCTCCAAAGAACGAGAGTGTGTGTGTGTGTGTGAGATTGTGTGTGCGTGTGTCGTCATGTGATTTTTATAAAACTTGAGGACCAGGATTGGTTAGGGGAATCCATATACTTCACGACCAGGGTACGTACAGATTTGTGATACATGCAGGGTCTGAAATTAGCACCCGCCAAACCGTTAGTCGTTGGCAGTGGCGGATAAAATTGTCAGGCCATCCGCCACTTTGGCAGACTGGGAAAACGCTAGGAATGGGAATAGAGATTCGGTTCTCATTGGTTCCTAGCTGTCCGACTCCTTGGCATCTCATGCCTCTGTGACTATCTATTCCTTTAGTGATGCTTTCCAACAGTTACGCATGCACATTTACTATTGGGCGAAGGTAACTTACAACGTTATCATGTGTTCAAAAAAGGTTTACAGTTCTTCTGGCTGATTAGACCTCTGTTCAGGGTGAGGTTAGGTCACAACCTTGAACAAATCTTCATCTACCAATAAGAATGATAAAGGTGTAATTTGTCCCGCACTAACAGGTTCAACAAACTCAGGAAACTCAATTATTCTATGCACCCACACAGTCCTGAGCAGAGGTCTAATATTCAAAGACTTTCAAAATAATAGCGGTACATTTCTCAACAAAAGTGAAAACAATATATTATCACAGATAGATAGAATTGTGAGGTAAAGTGGGATAAAGAGAGCAGCAGAGAAGGAAAATGATCAAATAAAAGCGGGCCACATAAATATTCACATCACTGAACAAGTAGCGGTCACGGAGAAAACCACACAAGGGACGATCTCAGAAAATCCACAACCATAAATACATCGACAAAGTCAAGAGTCTGAGCCTCTAGCGTTTGACAAACACAAATAGCTGAAGCCACAGTCCAACTCACAGCATGAGGACGAGGACGGCAAGGGGTCTAGAGGAGAATCTAGAAAAGTAGAGGTTGGTTCCAACACTTCTCTGAAGGAAGAAAGATAGAAGATACAAGCTTGCCTGGTTCTACTATTAGACACAAGCGAGGCAGAGGAAGGCGGGGTCAGAAACAACGAGAGAGACAGAGACAGGAGAGCGTTCAAGATCACAGCAACCACAAACCAACATTGCGTCTCCTACCTTCATCTGCCAACAACTGGAGCTCCCTCCATCCACAGGGACTCAGCTGCCACAGCTGGCCCAGATCCACCTCACGGTCCTGGGCATGATATCCACTACGCCTCGTCTCAAGAGAGGCCTGGCATAACACTCAAATGGACGTGGTGTAATTCACTTCCCAAATGATATTATCAGAGATGTAGTATGTTACCTTTAGTTTCATTTAACCTTGTAAATCCACAGTCAGTAACATCATCAAAATCCATTATTTTAAATTGTAGTGGAAATCCAAAAGTTTCCAAAGATACCAAATATGTCATTTCGGGAAGATGATGCACAATATGTCCACAATATTTATAGATGGAATGGTGCAGCCATTGGGTTTGAATATTTCACTGTGTCAACATCACATAGCTTCAATGAAGAGACGGAAAAAGATGATACAGAATGTATGATGTTGTCAGACATGTGTGGAATAATGTTATTTTTGTAACCTTAAACCCACTTACAGCGGACACCGTATGTTAAAAACACTTTGGGCTCAATAATAAATGTTATTTTTGAAAGTCTCTGCAAACCCACAGAGGTGTGTTTAATGTGGTTGATTAGACTTATAAGATGTGTGGAGCTATGCTGGAATAAATAGGGCCGAATGGTCTCACATTTTCCTACTAGCGCTACACTACAATACAAGAACAATGCTGTTTCACCAACGATGGTGACATTAGCTTAATTAGTTACCTAGCAACAGCTGGTGAAATCTGTTTGTGAAAGTTGTAATTTCATCAGACAATATCAATACTCGCTGGCTCGAAATGAGAAACCTGCTTTTATTTACCTCTGTCTGAAACCAAGGACCCATTTAGTTGTGTTTCCATTCAATTGTCAAGCAAATTTTAGGCGAACTTTTGAAATGTCGCAAAAAATAAATTGCGCTAATTATAGGCGCGTTTCCATCAACTGGTTTGGAGCGAATAAACTTGGCTACATCGTTGTTTGGTCAGAAGTTGTCGCTTCAGGCTACACATGGCTGTAATCCGCTAGTAAACAGAGTAGAAGAAGTAGAGGTTGTGAAACAAGTCGCCTTATTATAAGAACTGGATACCAGACCTCAAGATGGCGCCTATTCAGTCCAATGAGAACAAGTTTTCTGGCTTTACTTTCGGGGTATGCAGCCCACCAAATTTGCGCAGCACTGGTTCTTCCGGCTGGCCCCGCTCGTGCATTCCTACTCGCCCCATAGACTTTACATTGTGATGACATCAAAGATTTTTAAATCACTTTTCACGGCTCAATGAAAGCTTTACAAATATAAAACCTCGGTGGATCAAAAATTCAGAATGGAGTCATAATCAACCTTGTTTGCAGTTTGAGGTGTCCTGTCAACAGTTTTATAGATGTCTCTTTTACAATCCTGTAATCGCTGCGATACGAGTGGCTACAGGAAAAAACTGGAAGCAATCCACGTCTTATTATACATCCATGATCTTACCATACAAGAGGAAAATGCAGAGAGGTCTACAGGAATTAGTTTCAATTGGGCGAGTTTAAATTGTTCTTTCGTGTTTATTGGCCATGTTTCATGCTGTCCAGAGACAAAGATAAATATATATCCGAGGAGACATCAGAAACAGCTGATCAGTCATGTGAATTAAATGTTCGCTACATCAGAATTTTCTTGCTGGCTTGCTTGTTAGCCTCTGTGGCTTCTAGACAGTAACATTAATATTGCTGTTGCTTCGCAGCGGCGTTCTCACAACTTAACCACTTGAGCATATTGTGTATACATGACCTCCCATGTTGTAAATTCAAGCTCGCGAGTTTCATTTGAAGGCACCAAAAAAAACACCCCAAGTGAGCGTAAAAAATTATATTCGCAACTGAGGAAGTTTTATTGAATTTTGCCGTTTCCATACAGCTTTTCTAATGCAATACTTCAAAACGCACATAAAAGGTGCATGAATGGAAACACAGCTATTGTTTCAAAAATTACTAAAATAATTGAGTGGTAAATTTGCCACGGTTATCAGGAGGCATGACAGGCATAGCAACAGTAACTAAGGGGGGGTGGGGCTTGGCAAATATCAGTTAAAATATCACCATCAACATAATCCTGATGGGTGGTATCTACCAGTGATAGATGGTTTGAATACAGCATATAGAGGTCCCACATATGAAGGAATATTCTAGGAAATCCATGTCAGTACTCGCTGTCGCTGATCGATATGCTGTCAAACTAAATGTCACTCAACATAATGACTTTCAGTTAAGACGGTTTATCTGACAGGAAATATATAAACACACGCATACAGATGTGAATGTGTGTTTATGCCTCCAAAACCGTGTAAATCCCACTGTGTACACTGCAGAAGAGCGTGCATGCAGCTATTTACCAAAAATACACACACACACACGCACACAGCTGCCAGCCATGTAGGCCAGCTCATAATGTGTTCCATCTCAACACGCTTCAATTGCAGTTAATGCTGTGAGGCAGAGAGACAGAGATATGGAGAGAGAGGAGGAAGAGATGCAGCAGAGGACAGGCAGCGAGATAAATATCAGTGGCCCTTGGTATAGATGTATAGATAGAGAGCTTGGAATATACAGTAGCATCAGGGCAAAAACACAACTGTGGTCCAGAGGCAGTGGTTTTAATAGAGAAACATGACTCTGAATCTTTAATTTAGTCTTTTGCCTCTTTACACCTCCCTTCCCTCTCTTCCTCTCTTCTGCCTTCCTACCTCCCTCCCTCTCTCTCTCTCACCCCATCTCTTTTCAGTAACGAGAGGATTAGCGGGAGACGAGCCTATGTCAGCTGAGGATGCGGGGAGAGTGGGAGGCACAGAGGATGCGGGGAGGTGAAGGGGAGAGGAGGGTGAATGAAAGGCGGTATCGAACGCTGACCTGTTTTGGGCTGATAAGCGCAGGCTGCTTTGTGCTGAAGCCACTGGCTTTAATTTGGGGGCCGCAACATTTGGAATTAATTATCACACACACTCCAGCACTGCTGCGGCTTACTGTGTACATGGCTATTACATCCACTCCAATACAAACTTTATACAGCTTATATGCTGGAACTTCCTGTTACACAGGAGTTTGTATTGCTGTTAGGATACATTTGCATAAAATACAGCTGCAGCACATTGTTAGTATACAGTTAACAAAGAGGAATGCGGGGGTATGCCTTCTGTGAAGGACTGAATGGGCAACAGGAAGCCGTTATTTTTCAACTGAAATATAAATAACAGCATGTAAAATGTATTATAGCTACAAGTTGAAAGCAGTAACCAGGTAAATGTAGCCTATAGGCTACTTCACTGAATAGAATTCATCCAACATCCGAGGTCGAGGTGAAACAGACTCTTCAGCTGTTTATGCGTTTATGAGAATAATGCGGCACTCACGGAATCACGCAGACGGCAAACTGGATATCATTTTAGTGGACGAGAGCAAGACGGTAAAATTAGGTGAGGGTGGCAGAGAACACCAGCAACGGTAGACGGCCGTCCAAAGTTAAAATATTTTAACTTTTTGCCGTCCTCCGTGACGGAATTTACAACTGGATGTTACGTAGCTCCCTCGCACAAGGAGAATGTTAAAGATTCATTTTATAGCTACATGCATTATTAGAATAATTACATCAAATAATAGACAAATATAAAATATTTGACACATTTCATTCCATCACCATAGCAACATACTGTATATCGTCATGCGTGTTTAGTTTTTCTGTCGTACTGTTTGTTTGTTTTTCCTGTGCTGTCCAGAAGTTGACCGTTCCATCCAATCCTGGATGTTCTTTTAGCTGATTGCCTGCTAATCAGCTGGCTAATTTCCCATCTAGGGGGTCAGCCCTATATTCCCTCAGTCCTATGTTGGTTAGGTTTAGGCATGAGGAGTGAGAATGGTTAGGGTAGGAAGAGTAGGGCGGGTCACGGGGTTTCGGACTAATGGGCCGTAGGAAAACACTGGCATGGCACCGGCGGAGGTACTGATCTGAGGGAACATAGGCCACTCTCCACTTTCTGTGAGTGAAAGTTCATCAACCTTGTCACTTAACAGGAAAAATGTTCTGCTCTGAAAATGAGACAAAAAGTAACCGTCAACAGTGTGACACTAACGTTAATATTCACGACCTTTTTTAGTTTCCATATAGTCTGAAAATGGGGAAACAGCTAGCTTAAGTGACTGCGCCTGGCCAAGAACGTGTCCGCATAACCACGAAAAAAAACATAAATTGCTGTTTTCATATTTCTGTTTGTGAATGGAGTAAACAAGATATGCTAATTAGTCTTCATGCTAATTTAAGCTATAACCATCTCCTGGCTTTAGCTTCATACTTAACGGACAGATATCAAGAGCATCGATCTTCTCATCTAACTCTCAGCAACAACGTGAAGCAGATTATTAACTATATAGGCTACTATTTAACCATGTTACATGGTTGATGCAAACAACACATAGCGATCTATAGAGAGAAACATTTCTTTGGGTTTTTGGTTATAAAAAAAAGTGTTGATTAGAAAACATTAGGCTTATATTAAAATACAGGGCTGATCCATAACCTATTGTGCACTGTATATCCAAGGTATATCCGGTCTGGGTTATAAAGCAATAGCCCTCTTGGGTGGGACATGGATGAGGTTTGTCAAACAATAAAAATGTTGTAAGTCGTGGACAGTCACAGCCCAGTATCCTATTATTCCTTCTGACAAATGCTAAAACGGTTTTAAAAACCAACTGAGCCAGATGTCACACTCTTATGGTCACATCAACAATCCACCCAGATATAAAGAACTTAAAGGTCATCTCAACACGTTTGACTAACTTCATTAAAGTTGAACCTCACTGGCAGAGTTTCTCTCTTCCCATCATTGGATTTTGAACCTCTTGCTTTCACCAGTGCTGCGATCACAGACAGAAACATTCCCAGTGGATTACTGTCTTGCTCTAGATGCTGTTTTCCATCGTTAGTTGCTGACAATACTTGTAAAACAGTATATTGTGCTAGGGATAGTAAATGGTGCAAGATCCAGTAACCCCTATTAAAAGTAAATGTGCCGCCGTAGTCAGCAGCAGCAGTTGCAGCAGCAGCGGCGGCTCGACTACAGTGGATTGCGAGCAGCTTTAGAGGCGTCGTGAAGCGGCTGAGTGGCTCAGCAGGGCTGTGTATATGTAGGCCGTGTTCTGCATGTTATTTCCTTGAAGTCATCAGACCTACGCTCCCCCATCAGGGAAAGGCTCTTATGATAAGTGGCAGCCATGAAATATGCACAGCCTGTCGTAGCCGCCTGCACCGCTTCACAGAGCCTCGCTTTGCATCCTCGTCCTCCTCTCTTCCTCCTCTCCACTGTCCCTTCTTACTACCTCTTCGTCTCTCCTACTACACTTCTTCTCTTTCACCCTTTTTTTTTTTTTTTTTAAATCACATCACATACACATTGAACATCATATAAACATGTCATCTTTTGAATCATTTATTTTAGGTATGCCTGTTTTTCCTGGAAAACAAACTAACAAAAAAATAATGTTGGCACATGGAAAGCATTGTGAGAAGCATTTTTTTTTTTCTTTCTTTAGATGTATTATTTTCACACACAACAGTAGCTTGGATAACACTTTTGAAGCAATGCCGGCACAGAAAACATGAATCACCCCTAATATGTTAAATGTATATAAATCCTAACTAATAAAAAGGTAAAAACAAAAAGCATTTTTTCATGCAGAGTCCATTTTGCTTCTCCTTCAGCAGGAAGGAATCAAAGAAACAAAAACACAAATCCTGGAGTAAGACTTCTCGTCCTTCACAATACTGACCACATGGTGTAAATATCAACATTTGACACAGTTATATATGTTTATGTATAAGTATATATAGTTGTTGTTATAATACAGGAGAGCTTCACTGTAATAAATACCGACAATGGAGGTATGACACAGATAATGGACACCGATTTAGCTCAAGTCGTAAAAACACATAATTGTGAATGAAATGTGAAAGCGCTAAATCTGCTCTTCTGTGCTGAACTCATCAGCAGTTTAAAGTTTAAGACTAGAGACAACAGACAGGACCAACTTGATCCAGATGTTAGTTAAGACTGTCCCTAAATCAGTCACTTCCCCCCATCAAAATGTCAAATGACTTCACTGAACAGGTCTCAATGCCATCAAAAAGCACAATGTAAACATGCATTACTAAAGGAGAACTTCAGAAATCCTTTCCAGACTGAATTCTTGCCATTCCCAATGGGATCAGACCTTCGCTCCCTTCAGTTTTCTGCTAACTCTTTACCATCTGGCCCACTCGTCAGGAATAAGCAGAGCACAAGTTGCCAGTGTCTTGCAAAAAATTATCTCTTTCAAATGTTGCAGTTCTTTTTAAAACTCTAATTGCAGATTACAGTTTTCACCTTGTTTATGATATCCAAAAGCCTACTGTATGCCAAATTCTAGTCAACACAAGTAGGAGTATAGGAGTAACACAAGTGTATTGATAACTGTAGCTATCAGACAATTGTATGTGAAGACCCATTGTCTTCTGCATTAAAGGGATAGTGTGGGTGTTTTTAAGTGGGGTTGTATGAGGTACTTATTCATAGTCAGTGTGAAAACACAACACAAGAAACATATGGGAGTTACCACATGGAAGCAAAGCAATGTACTGCTGTGTTGACGGGGGCCTGCAGCAAAACATATTTAAGCCACCTAAAAGAAAGGCCCACCTAAAAAAAAAATCAATATCAGTTTAAGTGTACGCTATATTTAGAATATTTTCGCCAGTTTACCTTGCCGTCAGACAGCTATACAGTCTATGGTTCCGACGGGGAACTGAAGCCGTTATCTAAGCTCTCTCACCAGACTCCATTGAAAAAACAGTAATTTTACCAGTTCATCATCAGAAAGGGCTGTCCACTGGCAAGGTAAACCAGTAAAAATATAGTGTATATAGTATAATAGCAATATAGTGCCGTCGACCCCGTCCACCGCAGTACATTGATTTGGTTACCGTGTGGTAACTCCTGTCTGCTTCTCCAAACTGGAGGCGTGCCGACCATCATCTACTGTAGGTAATACACTGACTATGGGCATAATAAGCACCTCATACTCCCCCACTTAAAAACACTCAAACTATCCCTTTAAAGTTGCAACAAATATTTTGACCTGAATTAAAAATGTTCTAAAATAATCATTATATTGTGATTATACACTGATCCCCATTAACTTCCAGTCACTTTCATACTGCAGATATTCTTAGATATCAGTTACAATCTTCATGATAATGTCCTATCAATAGTCACGCTTGTGGAAACCACAGTGACTCCCACGCCTGTTAACATGACAGATAACTGTTCAAGTGAATTAACTGTGTGATCTTCACCTGCAGATACTGTATATCTTCATAACACTGATAAACACCGGTGAACCTGCTCCCCTGATGTCCCTCTGTGATGAAGAGGAGTGTGATATGAGGAAGCACTTCAGCCACTTCCACACAGTGTTAACTACACTGAAGTGTATCAGGTGCAGCCATCGGATAAATAAGCTTCATAACCTCGTAGCCTTTTGCATGTGAATTAATGACAGTCCTAACCTGAGCCTGGTTCAGTACCGATTCTGCCTTCCTGTCAACAAGATTATTGCTAGCTCGGGAAAACAAGAGACAAAACACACACACACACACACACGTTCCTGCTTCAGGAGACCTATAGCTTTAACCTTTGTCCTTATTCGCTGCGGCTGTAGTCAGGTTGGAAATTCTTATTGCGCACACAGACGGCTACTTGAGAAACACCAATCACAGTGAGTTCCTTTCCCACATAACCAAAAAAAACTAGATCAGAAAAGTAGAACTGCATGACATATTGGTGCGCTTTTTTTTTCTACCACAGAAACTTTTCTCAGGCCTAAGAACTTTTTGAGATGCTCAGGTACTTAACCTGCATTTCAAAAGCAGGAATCTGGGTTTGATTTTAGTTTCCAGGCCATACAAAACATCTCCAGCACTGAGGCGGTGCTTTACAAGAACTATCGAGGTGAAACTTGCTGTACTAAACATCAATGATGATTCAAACACAAGGTTTAAGATGTCATTAAGACTTCAAGTAAGCACTAATTTTTATATTATCACTATTCTCTTACTGATTCTTACACTTAATATCATTATTATCTAATTATAAAGCAAATGATCTGTCTGTCTGTGTGTTATTCGCATATCTCAAGAACCGCTCATCCAATCTACTTCACATTTGGCGGGTGTATTGCTGGGGACGTGCAATTTGGACATGTTAAATATTAATAAACTTTGAATAAACAAGGTAAAAGTGAGCATGGCTCACATACCCCCGCTCACTGCTTGACCCCTACTGAAGTAAGGCCAAAGGTTTTGCCCTTTTGGAACTAATGGAACGAGTTCTACTCAGGAACGAAAATGAAGTCGAAAAAATCACAGTTTTTGGCCAAAATTTAAAAATATTTGGGCACTCTGGACTTCTATCCCCCAAAAGGCACTACTAGACCCCACTGTCTACCATCATATCAAATTTGAAGTTCTTAAGTTAAATAGTTTCTGAGTTCTACTCCGGAAACGAAAGTGTGTCGACGGACGGACGGACGGACGGACGGAAGGACGGCGCTCTGTTCAGCAGTGGGGGCGGGGGGACTAAGATGAGCCTGTCGTCTGCAGCAAAGGGCCGCGACCTGGGTGTGTTTTTCCGCTTGTGAGTAAGACTGCAATTCCCCGGTGTAACACTTGATACTAACTTATAACACTAATAATGTTACCGCCAGCAAAATACCTCCTCTAATTAAATCCATGCTCTACTTATACTATTTTGAAGTGCTTTGGGGGTCTTTTGTTAAGTTATTTCAGTGTACAATGAGTTAACATAGTAACATGATTCAATACATTTCATATCTAAACATCATAACAAATTTATATCTGTTTGGGGCCCTGCTAGTTGAGGGCAGTTAAACAGTGAAGTCTGCCCCTGGTGTTTTTTTTCCTGTGAACAAGTACGTATTTTTCTTCAGTAGCCGTGACTTGGGTGTGTGATGCCACTCTGTCATGGCAGGTGTATTGCTCAAGACCCGAGGAAGCGCAGTGTCAGGTGTGAAGTTGGTTGTATGAGCGATTCTCCAGAAAGCTGCGAGCTGCAACACCACAAGCCGAGCATTCAGCCCGTTCTGAACAGGGCCGCTGCACTACTTTGTATCAATTTCAATATCATGCACCTCTCCTTCTCTACTTCCATCCTTTTTCTATTCTGACACACTTGTGGAGCCGCTGATTGGAAGTCAAGTGGATCATACCAATACTGCTCGATTTGGGGGGGGGGGGGGGGGGGGGGGGGGGGGGTGCAGACATTCACCATACTAACAAATGTAAACACGAGGCCGGACGAGGCGCTGGGAAGGCAGATATTGACACACATACAAAAATGCGAACGCAAATGCGCGTTTTCATACACAGTACTCGTTCGCACACATAGAAAACAAACATGCACACACACACACACACATACTGTACGCTGTAAACAAACGCCCAGGTGTCTGAATCATGCTTTTGTAAAACACAAAGAAACTGCTAGTCTCTCTCATTGCTTATATACTAGATAACAGAAACTGAGAGTATACAAAGTATTATTATCTATCTAACTGACTCAAAGCCTATATAAAGACTACATTTCCCAGCAGCATTTTACACCATGATCCGATATTTGTGGCACAAATCTTCCACCGTCTCAATGGGTACAATACACCTAAATATCTTTTTTTAAACACACATTTAGAAAACCGTGAGAGCAGAGGAGTGCAGAGATAAGATGCTAAAATACTGCTGGGAGACAAAGTCCAGGGCTGTTATTGATATAGAAACTCATGCACAAGTATGTTAAACATTCCAGTTTTTCGCTAAGATAAGGATAAACGTACAGACACTATTATTATTACACGTCGAATAAAAAGCACACCAGAAGCACAGGCCGAACTCAGAATGCGCTGGAATAGTCGAGGAATGAGTGAAAGAAAAAGTTAAATCACAATTTTCCACCAAAAAAAGTCATAAAATGGATGCTGAAGCTATGTTACATGTGAATGATGCTGTTGTGTGTTTGTGTGTGCTGGCTGGGGGAATCATGACTTGACAATATTGTGTAGTTAGGTTGTAAAGAATTATTTTTGTCCCTCAATGTAAAGTTTTGATTTTAAGGACTTTTTAAGGGTCCTCTATTTATTTCTAATCCTTAATTCTGATGAGGTGATGTTCACACTGTGAGCAACACACGTTGATTCAACAAGCTTGTGGTGAATCACATTTCCAAGATTCTTGTTTATCAGAAACAAAGCTTGGAGAAAGTCACTGGGCCTCATGCAGCAACATTCTCTTACATTTTCCCTTAAATTACTGTTAAGAGAAAAAAATAAGAAAAGTCAACTCCAGATGCACCAAACGTCCTTAACCATCCAGATCTGCTATTTTCCAGGTGTGCTGAATAATGAATCCCACTTGATCGTAAATTGGAGGTGTGTGGCCGATTGTTCATTATTAGCATAGGTAACATCCCTTAAACACTATATAAGGGCAGGTATTCGTATAGGTAACACCCCCCAAACACTATAGGGCAGGTGCTGTGCCGTGTGCAGATACTCTGGCACATGACCAAGAATTGGAGGGAAAGAAATGCTGTAGGAACTTAGATAAGATAAGATAAGATAGATACATTAAATAATCCAATCATTATAATTACTCTAAGACAGATAATAATCTAAATTTTATTATCATATATTTTTTTAATGTTCCTCAAATTTATGTTTCATGCGATGGAAAAACAATTTGTTTGTGAAAACAAGATGTTTTTTCTTATCTTGGTAAGACTGCTCTCGTAAAATGTTCTCTTACCTAAGAACAAAAATAAGAAAACACTGGTGAAATCAATGGGTATTAACAAAATAAGAACAAATAGTGGACACAAACAAAAAATAGGAGAAAATTTGTTCGTATATTGCTTCCTGCATGAGGCCGAGGACTCATATCTTGCGAAGTAGTAACACTTTGACCATGAAGAAGCATGGGAAAATACAGGATTTGTTCAATCTAATTATTTCAATTCCTCAGTTTAAATCGTACTTTCGGAGCAGCACTCGAGAGCTACGTGCATTCAGCCATTTTATACTGCTCATGGGCCCTCCTAAGAGGCCGTCACATCATCCAGGTTGCAGCAGTGTGAACAACAAATATGTGTAAATGTGTTACTGTGTATAGGGTGTGTCTGTGGATCAGTTTAAGTCATGGCTTCTTTGTTCCTGTAACAGCACAAATCATTTGCAGGATATTTAAAGTTGATATTTAAAGTTGATATGTGTGTGTGTGTGTGTGCGTGTGTGTGTGTGTGTGTGTGTGTGTGTGTGTGTGTGTTCCAGGGTACACAGGTTCTGATACTGAGGAAAATGAGAATGTATGTGTTTGTGTGCGTGCATGAGCTGAAATCAAGCCTGCTCGGCGGCAGGGGTGGTAGCAGGAGCGCTTCCTGGGAACTCTGGGTTGATAAAGGAGAATCCCTGGAACTCGTCCTGGTCCAGGTTCTGAATCACTTCCTCATCGGGAGGGGTCAGCACCGGCGGGTGGCGCGTGAAAAAACGGTCAAAGTTCTCTGCATCCCGTCCACACTGTTGAGGAGGGCGGGGAGGGATGGAGTATAAGGGGAGGGGCGGATTGGGGAGGGGAGGGGAGGAGTGGGGATGGAGAGGGATGGATGCATCGGGGGGGTGGGGAGGTGGAGGGGGGGAGAAGGAGAGGAAAACAAAAGAAGGAGGAACGGTGGGTTGAACCAGGGTGTGAGATGACATTACCTGAACATGGTTTCAAATATCAAAACAAGGTGCCAGTACTTGGGGTGAGCTTGACTCAACTCTCCATGTGTATTGGCTGAAAAGGTAATGTTGTTATTACCTTTAAAGTGATACTGAAAATACCACTCAGGAGAGGATAAGTCAAGCGCACCTCAGGCTTTCCTTTTTCAAATATTTGAAACATATTCAATTCCAATTTTAAACACAACAAGGCCACAGAAGTCTCAAACGTCCTGCGGCGGTGCACTACATTGGGGTTGGCCGTGCTAAAGTGTAATGCATGGAGCTATGATGTTTTTTGGTAACGAGCACTTAACTCAAAAAGCATCCCACCATGGCTGTAAGTAAATAGCCCAAAACAATTGTCCTTGGTATTTCATCGAGATGTTTTTGGTTATAATACTTGGATTTAATTGGAATTTCTGAACAAGAAAAGGCTCAAAGCCATGAGATGATTATGGTGTAGTCGTGGGTTAATTATGCTGTGGAGACCTGCTGAGATATGATAAACCAAATCAGACAACCAGCTAGTTTGCAAAACAGTACTGGGAATAACTCAGAATCTCTTTAGACTAGGGCTGTCAAAGTTAACGGGATAATAACGCGCTAACGATGATTCATTTTAACGTCACTAATTTCTTTAACGCATTAACGCAACATTGCGATTTTTAGGTTATAGCGGGCTAAGTTTTAAAGCTAGAAGTGAAGCTACTGGCATCATATGAAACTACAAAACCTGAGGAATCCATTGGTACCAACCATGTCATACTAGCTTATCGTGAAGGAGGCTTAATAACGCTCCAAACTTGCGCTAAAATTTGGCGAGGAAAAACTGTCATGGCCATTTTCAAAGGGGTCCCTTGACCTCTGACCTCAAGATGGGTACCCACGAGTCTCCCGTTTACAGATATGCCCACTTTATGATAATCACATGCAGTTTGGGGCAAGTCATAGTCAAGTCAGCACACTGACACACTGACAGCTGTTGCTGCCTGTTGGTCTGCAGTTTGCCATGTTATGATTTGAGCATATTTTTATGCTAAATGCAGTACCTGTGAGGGTTTCTGGACAATATTTGCTTAGAAGCTGCACAATTTGAGAAAATATTGAATTGACTTTCAAGATATTGTATATATGACGATTACGTCATCATATTGAGATTATATCTCCCTGTACAGTACTTATTAAAAATGTTGTTGCTATTAAGCTCAACTATCACTATCCAATCAAACTCTTTAAGTGCCTATAAAGAAGTGACAGATGACGGAATGAAATCATCTTTTTTGTGCAATTCACATTAGGTAGAATTTGTTTTCTCAAGAAGCAATTTGGAAAAAAGAAGAAGTCATTGTTCATTTCAGTCCACTTCATTTCCTCATTCCGACCACTGGGAACCCAATAAGAGCTCATATACCCGCGAGATGTGCGTCCGTCTAAGTACATAAAACAAGTTATTAACTTGAAAACTATATTTTCCCGACAGTATGCCTCACGGGGACTTTGGGCCGAGCTATTCCTTTTTCTTTTTTTTCCTTCTTCCATCTCCATCACTGCGCTGAGCTTTAATTAACACAACAAGGTTTCAGTGTCCGCTGACAACATCACCCAGAGGAAAACTACAAACTCATTAAATCTCTGTAACTTGCAAAAAAACCCAAATGAAATTAAGCCAGACTGCTTATAGTTTGGGGAAATATGTGAAATGAGAAATACACCAGGGTCAAATTGTATTTGCGGCTAATTACTTGCGTTTGTTTTAACCTGTTTTGTGGGGAACCAGATGGGAAGAATTTGCCACGTAGGGAAATGAAATAAGTGCCACAAAGTTTAGAAGTAGCAATTCAGTACACAACACCTCAGCCAAGAATGTGTCGGCTGATGTGGTCAGTATCTACCATTTTTTGGGCTTGGAAGCATCAGTGAGAAAGCACCTCTACACACAACAAACAGCGATATCCGTCTGAGAATAACTTATAATAAGTCATTTTGAATATGAATAATTAATAATGTTGTGGGATTATTCATTATTTCATGGGCTATTTTGGGATTTATATATTATTATTACTACATATATATTAAAATAGAGAAAAACAAAGCATTCAAATAGTGATTTGGAGTTCGATTACCATGACAACAGTCTAAGCATTCGGGTCAGCCCTAGTCTTAATATCTTTTTAATACCAGGAATGCAGCTGAGTTTGGTTTTGATGAAATGCCCCTTTGAAAAAAAGAAAAAACATGCTGTTATTGTATTTGATTTGAAACTATGAGCCTTACAGATTCCAAGAAAAGGTGAGATGTTTCTGTAAGATTGTCTTATTTTTAAATAAAAGCTGTTGTTATACTGTGAGGTTTCTGTAGTGCACTCCAGGACAGGTTTCATTTGAGACTTGAGCCACAGAGCATGCAAATAATAAACAGAAACAAACATGAGAAAACTGTGAACACGGAGAGAGGACAAATAAAAACGTGTAAAAGGACAGATGGGTTGGTGCACGGCGGCAGTGAACAGTGAACAGATGGATGGAGTCTTTAGGTGGAGGATGGATGAATGGATCGACAACAGATTGCTCGACGGACGGACAGATGAACAATGATAATTAAAGACTGTGAACGAAAGTCCGACGGACATTCTTTATCTGTCGGATGAATCAATAAACCAACCGGTGAGTCAACTAGTTGGTCGGTCATATGTTCAAAAGCTCATCCGACATTCGCAGTGTGAAACTATACAAGCAGACCCAAAATCACAAACAGTTAGCGAACTAACTTCTGACCAAAGCGCCACCTCAACCGGCGATATGGATTTTGAAAGCATCAAACATCCTTCATAAACAATCATCAGTAGGAAAAAACACCATCACACACCACTCTGAAGAGAAATGGTTTGAGGTGGTTTTAGAGCCCCTCTTCAAAAACAATACACCAGAAAAAAAGCTCACCAGAAAAACATCAAAGAAGCACCCTTCAGATGCTAAACTGAAATCTAACTTTTATGCAGGGTAAAAAAAAACAATGGTTCTTCAAAAATCAGTTCTCAGAAGCAAGAAGAAAGAGAGAGAGAAAGAAAGAGAGAGATGGCGAGCGACAGCACAGAAGAGGTGAAAGACACGAAGAGATGTTAGAAAGACGAGATCAAACGGAGAGAGAAGAGGCCGATGCAGAAGGAGAGAAGAGAGAAGAGAGAAGAAGAGATCAGACAACATATGTTAGAAGTCACATCAGAGGAGTCTTGCCGAAACACACCTCAGCGTTAAAACACAGCCGGATCCTAATGGTGACCTCTAACACCCATTCATGCAAAAGACCCATATATATATGCACACACACAGAAGCATGCATACACACTGCAGCATTACACACACACACACACACACACACACACACACAACCCCAGCGGGCCAAGACAGCTGCATAAAAAAGCTCAACTCAGAAAAACTCTTCAGCAGCAGTGTGGCCTGAGGCTGTGTGAGTGTGTCTACATGTTATGGTGTGTATTGTGTGTGTGTGAGTTTTAGTATGGGATGACATCATTCGGACTAGTTGTGATCAAACTAATTTTGTCGTAGGAAAAAAAAAAAAAAGCACAGCAAAGAAAACCACAAAACACAGTGTTGTTTCAGGTCACTGTACGGACGTCCACTTTTTCCCTTGAGGTTTACTCTGAACTCAGTCTAACCCCCCCCCCCCCCCCCAAAAAAGCTAATTTCAGCTCATGCAGAATGTGACTGCACCAAAACTGGAGACGCCGATGTCGTGTTTTTAGCTCAAAAGCCAAAACCTTCATTAAGTTTTGCTCTCGGTTTGTCACCCGTCATTGCCGACGTCTTCGGTGTCTTCCTCATTCCGACCCACATTCATCACTGCGCCTTTCTCATCACTATCACCCTTATCAACATGTGTGGTATTATCATCTTCACCACCCCCTGCCCTCATCACCACACATTCTTCCCTATCACCATCATCATCATCGTCGTCATCATTTCCTGACTTACCTGTGTGCGTCGTCCCAAACAGAGGAGGGGAAAGAGACAGAAACGATCACATTGGAAGTGAAAAAGATGAGTAAAACAACAGAAAGAGAAGAGAGATAGGCGGAAATAGACGAAGTTAGACACAAAGGGAAACGTATTTATCAGGAATCAAACGCCTGGTCTCTGCTGTCTTGGGCGACTAATTAGCCCCTCGCACGGCTCAAAGGGGGGGATTGCGTTTCCTTACTTGGGGGTCACGTCGGGTTCAGCAGGGTTAGACTTACGGCTCTAGGTTTGAATGGCGGCTGCACTTCCTTGTTCTCCAGTTTCTCCCAGTCCATGTAGCGGAAGAAGCTGTGCTCCCTGATGTCTCTCTCCCCCTCCGGAGCACAGCCCAGCCGCTTCGCTGGATGCTTCGTCATCAGCTGGACAGACAAGAGAGGAGAGAAGAGGAGAATTACTGTATGTCCCTACTTCCTTTCTTCCCTCTATCTACGTAGATTCTCATATCTATTCTTCATTGATTGTCATCAACCCCGTTTTTAAATTATTTTCCATCCCAAAATCTTGCTCTCCGTACGTCGCCCCCTTTCTGACCACATCCTCCTTTTCTTTACGTCCTCCATCTTTCCTTCACTATCTCCTCGTCTTCTACATCCGGATCTGGAAGCTAATATTTATCCATCTGTCCTGTTGTGTCTCAATTCAGTTACCTCCGTCTGGGCCTTTAACATGCAGGTGGGCCAACAGTATTTGGTCATAACCAAAATATTGGACATATTACAATTCTGACCTGATGATGGTGGTACATGAAAAGTTAATGGATCAACCAAAGTTATTGCAAATCATCCTTAAGAGGGAGGTGAAAATGTGTCACTAATTTCACGGCAATCCATCCCATAGTTGGTCAGATTTTTCAGTCTAGACCAAAGTGTTGGAATGACGAACTGAAAGGCTGGCATTGCCATCCTGCTGCCAGCCTGGTTAAAAAAAGTGAAATGAGCTGCTTAGATATCTCCTTCATAGCACCTTTGCTGAAGGAAAAATGTGAGCATCATTTCAGGAAGTACCTTCATAAGTCACTTTTTTATTAGCTAACATATAGCAGGCTAAATGCCTTTAATTATTACATGTTAATGATTGTTACATTTAAATAAGCTATGCATAATCGTAAATTACAAGGCAGGTCTGCATCTGATCTACACTCAACAGTGTGCTGCTGCTGCGATGGCCCAAACTTCCCCTCTGGCATCATTAAAGTTTCATCTCATTTATTCCTGTCTCTTTTCCTCAGTGTTTCTCTCTATGACTCCTTCTTTCATTCATCTTGGCTTATAAATAAAACGTTATTACTATTATTTTTGTTTCTTCACCTTCTTATTTTCTTCCCTTCCTTTTAACCATCCTTCAGTTCTACTATCTATCATCTCAGGCGCCTCTTTGTGAGGTCCAAATATGAGCCACCAAACCACCGCCTGCGGTTAAATGAATAACTGTTGTTGCTTTTTTCCCCTCGTTTTCCAGAGGCGTAATTAAGGACCGTTTACGATGTCTGTCCACAGAAAACCTTAAGAACAGCATGAAAGCTGGTGACGTCAGTGTGAGTGTGTGTGTGTGTGTGTGTGTGTGTGTGTGTGTGTGTGTGTGTGTAGGTGGGGTGTGCCTCCCTCAGGAGGAGCAGTCATAACTCATTACATTAGAACTAAAATAACATTTTCCACGGGTCAGTCAACCTTACACTGAACACACACACACACACAACACACTGGCTGCTCAGAGATAAGTGCACAGAAACACAAACGTACTCATCCGTAAACACACAGATCTAAATTAACAGGCATGCAGAAAGTCAACGGTTGAGTAAAGAATATGTGATATAAAACAAATTGAATTGTTTGTTTGGAATATTTTCCACAGAGGCAACGATAATCTCTCTCCATTCATCCTCCTCACTCTGCCTCTAATGTCGGGTACACGCTACACGAGAATAAAGACCATTTTAGGCCCGATTCCTCCCTCCCGACAATGTTCTAAAGATCATCTTTACAGATATTCCTGTGATGTGAGGTATGTTAAGAGTCTTTTTTACATCCCCCCGATCGGCTCGGAACACCGATTTCAAATCGCAAGTGTTAAACGAGTTTGATATTTACAATCAGATATCTTGTTGTGTGTGGGGAACCCCGAGGACGGCAGATAATGCGGTCTTGTGGGAAAGAACGATAGCCAATTGAGAACCACTGTAGACCGACTGAAGAAGAAAGGACAACAACTGCTGTCGTGGCGGCCACTAGCTAAATGTAAAACACAGAGCATAAAGTAGTAGTAAGACGGACCCCAGAAATGGAGGACCAACTTGTTGATTTGTGGCTACAACACGTAAGGGATAATGTACAGTGAGCCGGTCATTGTTGTAAAATAAAGCCCGACAGGGTCTTGCATCGCCCTGAAGGGGTTTATTTCACAACAATGACCCGCTAGCTGTACATTATCCCGATTACACGGCTTACTTACTTAAGAAATCAATAATTTGACACAAAAACGGCCCGCCAGTGTCCAACATCAGAACTGCGCCCATAGCAACGGTCTGTTATACTTAGCAAAGGTCTGCTATAAAGAAATAATAGACCGTAGCTCGTTGTGATTGACCAATCAGAATCGAGTATTCAACGAAGCCGTGTAATAGTGTTTATTTAACGTGTCTCCATGACTTCATCCATATTTTTTTTCTTTTTTCCTTTGTGAATTTTCAGTACAAAGTAGTGCAAAAACTAACTGCACGAGATTTTACGAGACTTCCGTTTTTTTTTTAGTCGGGAATCTTGTTGTACATGGATGGATTCTGTTAGTGTGCGTTGTGCTGTTTTGGCCAAATCGTTGCTCTCCACACACTTTAAGAACAAAACTGTTAAATTTAACGCAACATGTTATGTGTGGGGTCTCTCACATTTTCAACATCTGTTAAGATTTTAAAAATCTTTTAGTGTGGGCCAGCCTTAACCCCTCTCTTGCCGTCTACGTTGATGTCTTTCTTCATCTTTTTGCTGGACTATGGCCTAAGAGAGTCAATATTCTATATAGACTGACTGACACACATTGTTAAAAATGTGCATTCACAACAATTTCAAGGCGATCCAGTGTGGGGTGCGCTTAAAACCACACCTGTGATTCAACCTGGCAACAAATCTGATGGCTTTTGGGGCAGACAGTACAGTTACAGCAGCTACTTTAATGAAGAGAGTCTTAGTGAATCTGCTGTCTTCCTCACTCCAGCATGGAGTGAAGGAGAACGGCGCATTCAGTGGACCACAAAGCAGCCAGACCGAAACAGGTCACTGATTGCAGGACATAATGGCATATGTGAAAACGGCATGGCTTACTTGCTCTGGTCACTCAATATTAACGGGCTGCATTCACCATCTGATAAAAACTGGGCTTACCTAGTTCCTGTACAATCATGGCATTTCTTTTATTTTCCTGCCTTTATTTCTATGCAGGCTGGCAGGAGAGCAAACAATGTCATCATTTCAATGACGGGTAATTTCAGTAATAAAGAATTTAATTTTAAAAAATAACCAAAAATGTGTCAGGAAATAAAAAGGTGTTATGCTATTTAGTAAGTGTGTGACCCCAAAGGAAGCTGCTTGCACAAGAAGGTAGGGTGGTGAGGCTGAGGTTTTTTGTTCATGCAGATCAGATGGTGCAGTGTAATTCTGGGTCACATTTTGGCATGGAATTTTACTGCATATTGGCATAAAAGAAAGTTTTATGGCTTGAATTATTACCAATGTCATCATCTGTCTGTACAATGTATAAGGCCCTTCCCTTTGAGTTGAATAGACA